>NW_028133000.1:0-225335 GCF_964374135.1 Grampus griseus | reverse complement strand
AGCACACATAAAGTTCCTTAAGCCAAATATGGAATAGACAAGAGCTACTCCTTGCTCAACGAAATGGACTCAACACCCCATATTAAACGCGTAAAAATGTACCTGACTAGTAAGTATCTTAAAACCTATGGATTGCTATGTCTCCAAAAGAGAATCAAGCGTGTGTACAGGGGCATAAACGCAGCAGTGATAGGATTGGAGAGGTTCGGTGAGCAAATGAAGACCCTTTGAAGTCATATTGCATGGTACCCATTCCATGGGTTTCAACTACCCAGTTTTAAGGTATTCTTCCTTCAGCTAAAACATGCATGTGGAACCTAGAGTATGATCAACCATGTGATCGGGAGACGTGTTCAAATATGTCTCAGTTTTCGTACCCTGGTACTCAGGTGCAACATTCCAGACGCTTTACTAACACTCTCCCCACTTGGAGAGTCAGTCCCTTTAACTTCCTGTTTGGCCCAGTTTGCAATTTCGGCGGAAGATGAACAGGAATAGCGAGAACCAATGAGAGACTAGCTGGAGGTGTCTGGACGGGCAAATTTAACTCTCATTTCCCACCAGGAAGAGGAATTAACCAAAGGCTCAGCGTGCCGTGCCGGAACCAGATTAGGGCCTGAAGCCATCCTGTGGTGTTGCGGCTAGGTCACAAGAAAGCGAGTTGAAGAAAGGAGCTCAGGGGGACTGTAATTCACAAACCTGCAGAGTTATAAATGACAGCTATCGTCCAAAAATATACTGAAGTAAGGCTGCCAAGAGGACTTGAAAGCGGGGCAGAATTGCAGGAAACCAATTTCAGGAGGTAGACTGGAATTGCATTGAAAGCATAGGAAAAGAGGCAGAACGTCCACAATGATGCACTTGGCCAAAAAGGGCGTATGCGTTTTTTCCTGAATATATTCAGGAAAAAACGCATACGCCCTTTTTGGCCAACCAAGCAAGCTTGCAGAGGAAATCTGCACTACAATGAAGTCTCACTTCCCCCCGGTCAAAAGGGCCATCTGAAAAATGTGTAAAATCCAGAAAGGCAGGACAGGCCATGGAGAACTGGGAGCCTTGTTATGCTGATGGGCGGGATGTAAATTCCCAACAGACACTCGGGAGATGTGTATGGTGTTTCCTGAAACATCTAAAAAACAAAGCAACAAAGCCTAGGGCACTTCCACTTATGGTCCTATAGCTTAGGGAAATTAAAATCAAAAAGACACCGCCACCCCAAAGTTTGGGACGCCTCTGTTTACAAGAACCTCGTTTACAGTACAAGTTTAATATCACAGAAAGTGAAAAATGGATAAAGAACTTGTGGTACTTACGTACAATGCAGTATCACTCAGCAATGAAATCTATGTCATCAGGCCCGTAGCAGCATAATGAGTGGATTCAGGTACGATGATTCTAACTGAAATAAGTCACACAGAAAAAGAAACATCATAAGATATCACTAATACACGGAATGTAAACTGGGCTACACAGGAACTGGATTACAGAACACAACAGGGTCTCAAATTTAGAAAACCAACTTATGCTTGCTTAAGGGGAAAGGTGAGTTGGGGTGCTGCATAAAACCAGAGATTGAAATGAGCACAGATAAAGTTCCTTAAGCCAAATACGGAATAGACAAGAGCTACTCCTTGCTCAACGAAATGGACTCAACACCGCATATTAAACGCCTAAGAATGTACCTGACTAGTAAGTATCTTAAAACCTATGGATTGCTATGTCTCCGAAAGAGAATCAAGCATGTGTACAGAGGCATAAACGCAGCAGTGATAGGATTGGAGAGGTTCGATGAGCAAATGAAGACCCTTTGAAGTCATATTGCATGGTACCCATTACACGGGTTTCAACTACCCAGGTTTAAGGTATTCTTCCTTCAGCTAAAACATGCATGTGGAACCCAGAGTATGATCAACCGTGTGAACGGGAGACGAGTTCAAATATGTCTCAGTTTTCCTCCCCTGGTACTCGGGTGCAACATTCCAGACGCTTTACTAACACTCTCCCCACTTGGAGAGTCAGTCCCTTTAACCTCCTGTTTGGCCCAGTTTGCAATTTCTGCGGAAGATGTACAGGAATAACGAGAACCAATGAGAGACTAGCTGGAGGTGTCTGGACGGGCAAATTTAACTCTCATTTCCCACCAGGAAGAGGAATTAACCAAAGGCTCAGCGTGCCGTGCCGGAACCAGATTAGGGCCTGAAGCCATCCTGCGGTGTTGCGGCCAGGTCACAAGAAAGCGAGTTGAAGAAAGGAGCTCAGGGGCACTGTAATTCACAAACCTGCAGAGTTATAAATGACAGCTATCGTCCAAAAATATACTGAAGTAAGGCTGCCAAGAGGACTTGAAAGCGGGGCAGAATTGCAGGAAACCGATTTCAGGAGGTAGACTGGAATTGCATTGAAAGCATAGGAAAAGAGGCAGAACGTCCACAATGATGCACTTGGCCAAAAAGGGCGTATGCGTTTTTTCCTGAATATATTCAGGAAAAAACGCATACGCCCTTTTTGGCCAACCAAGCAAGCTTGCAAAGGAAATCTGCACTACAATGAAGTCTCACTTCCCCCCGGTCAATAGGGCCATCTGAAAAAAGTGTAAAATCCAGAAAGGCAGGACAGGCCATGGAGAACTGGGAGCCTTGTTATGTTGATGGGCGGGATGTAAATTGCCAACAGACACTCGGGAGAAGTGTATGGTGTTTCCTGGAACATCTAAAAAACAAAGCAACAAAGCCTAGGGCACTTCCACTTATGGTCCTATAGCTTAGGGAAATTAAAATCAAAAAGACACTGCCACCCCAAAGTTTGGGACGCCTCTGTTTACAAGAACCTCGTTTACCGTACAGGTTCAATATCACAGAAAGTGAAAAATGGATAAAGAACTTGTGGTACTTACGTACAATGCAGTATCACTCAGCAATGAAATCTATGTCATCAGGCCCTTAGCAGCACAATGAGTGGATTCAGGTATGATGATTCTAACTGAAATAAGTCACACAGAAAAAGAAACATCATAAGATATCACTAATACACGGAATGTAAACTTGGCTACACAGGAACTGAATTCCAATACAGAACAGGGTCTCAAATTTAGAAAACCAACTTATGCTTGCTTAAGGGGAAAGGTGAGTTGGGGTGCTGCATAAAACCAGAGATTGAAATGAGCACAGATAAAGTTCCTTAAGCCAAATATGGAATAGACAAGAGCTACTCCTTGCTCAACGAAATGGACTCAACACCCCATATTAAACGCCTAAAAATGTACCTGACTAGTAAGTATCTTAAAACCTATGGATTGCTATGTCTCCGAAAGAGAATCAAGCATGTGTACAGGGGCATAAACGCAGCAGTGATAGGATTGGAGAGGTTCGGTGAGCAAATGAAGACCCTTTGAAGTCATATTGCATGGTACCCATTCCACGGGTTTCAACTACCCAGGTTTAAGGTATTCCTCCTTCAGCTAAAACATGCATGTGGAACCCAGAGTATGATCAACCGTGTGAACGGGAGACGTGTTCAAATATGTCTCAGTTTTCCTCCCCTGGTACTGAGGTGCAACATTCCAGACGCTTTACTAACACTCTCCGCACTTGGAGAGTCAGCGCCTTTAACCTTCTGTTTGGCCCAGTTTGCAATTTCTGCGGAAGATGAACAGGAATAGCGATAACCAATGAGAGACTAGCTGGAGGTATCTGGACGGGCAAATTTAACTCTCATTTCCCACCAGGAAGAGGAATTAACCAAAGGCTCAGCGTACCGTCCCGGAACCAGATTAGGGCCTGAAGCCATCCTGCGGTGTTGCGGCCAGGTCACAAGAAAGCGAGTTGAAGAAAGGAGCTCAGGGGCACTGTAATTCACAAACCTGCAGAGTTATAAATGACAGCTATCGTCCAAAAATATACTGAAGTAAGGCTGCCAAGAGGACTTGAAAGCGGGGCAGAATTGCAGGAAACCGATTTCAGGAGGTAGACTGGAATTGCATTCAAAGCATAGGAAAAGAGGCAGAACGTCCACAATGATGCACTTGGCCAAAAAGGGCGTATGCGTTTTTTCCTGAATATATTCAGGAAAAAACGCATACGCCCTTTTTGGCCAACCAAGCAAGCTTGCAAATGAAATCTGCACTACAATGAAGTCTCACTTCCCCCCGGTCAAAAGGGCCATCTGAAAAAAGTGTAAAATCCAGAAAGGCAGGACAGGCCATGGAGAACTGGGAGCCTTGTTATGCTGATGGGCGGGATGTAAATTGCCAACAGACACTCGGGAGAAGTGTATGGTGTTTCCTGAAGCATCTAAGAAACAAAGGAACAGAGCCTACGGCAATTCCACTTATGGTCCTATAGCTTAGGGAAATTAAAATCAAAAAGACACAGCCACCCCAAAGTTTGGGACGCCTCTGTTTACAAGAACCTCATTTACCGAACAAGTTCAATATCACAGAAAGTGAAAAATGGATAAAGAACTTGTGGTACTTACGTACAATGCAGTATCACACAGCAATGAAATCTATGTCATCAGGCCCGTAGCAGCATAATGAGTGGAATCAGGTACGATGATTCTAACTGAAATAAGTCACACAGAAAAAGAAACATCATAAGATATCACTAATACACGGAATGTAAACTGGGCTACACAGGAACTGAATTACAGAACAGAACAGGGTCTCAAATTTAGAAAACCAACTTATGCTTGCTTAAGGGGAAAGGTGAGTTGGGGTGCTGCATAAAACCAGAGATTGAAATGAGCACAGATAAAGTTCCTTAAGCCAAATACGGAATAGACAAGAGCTACTCCTTGCTCAACGAAATGGACTCAACACTGCATATTAAACGCCTAAGAATGTACCTGACTAGTAAGTATCTTAAAACCTATGGATTGCTATGTCTCCGAAAGAGAATCAAGCATGTGTACAGGGGATTAAACGCAGCAGTGATAGGATTGGAGAGGTTCGATGAGCAAATGAAGACCCTTTGAAGTCATATTGCATGGTACCCATTACACGGGTTTCAACTACCCAGGTTTAAGGTATTCTTCCTTCAGCTAAAACATGCATGTGGAACCCAGAGTATGATCAACCGTGTGAACGGGAGACGAGTTCAAATATGTCTCAGTTTTCCTCCCCTGGTACTCGGGTGCAACATTCCAGACGCTTTACTAACACTCTCCCCACTTGGAGAGTCAGTCCCTTTAACCTCCTGTTTGGCCCAGTTTGCAATTTCTGCGGAAGATGAACAGGAATAATGAGAACCAATGAGAGACTAGCTGGAGGTGTCTGGACGGGCAAATTTAACTGTCATTTCCCACCATGAAGAGGAATTAACCAAAGGCTCAGCGTGCCGTGTCGGAACCAGATTAGGGCCTGAAGCCATCCTGCGGTGTTGCGGCCAGCTCAAAAGAAAACGAGTTGAAGAAAGGAGCTCAGGGGCACTGTAATTCACAAACCTGCAGAGTTATAAATGACAGCTATCGTCCAAAAATATACTGAAGTAAGGCTGCCAAGAGGACTTGAAAGCGGGGCAGAATTGCAGGAAACCGATTTCAGGAGGTAGACTGGAATTGCATTGAAAGCATAGGAAAAGAGGCAGAACGTCCACAATGATGCACTTGGCCAAAAAGGGCGTATGCGTTTTTTCCTGAATATATTCAGGAAAAAACGCATACGCCCTTTTTGGCCAACCAAGCAAGCTTGCAAAGGAAATCTGCACTACAATGAAGTCTCACTTCCCCCCGGTCAAAAGGGCCATCTGAAAAAAGTGTAAAATCCAGAAAGGCAGGACAGGCCATGGAGAACTGGGAGCCTTGTTATGCTGATGGGCGGGATGTAAATTGCCAACAGACACTCGGGAGAAGTGTATGGTGTTTCCTGAAGCATCTAAGAAACAAAGGAACAGAGCCTAGGGCAATTCCACTTATGGTCCTATAGCTTAGGGAAATTAAAATCAAAAAGACACAGCCACCCCAAAGTTTGGGACTTCTCTGTTTACAAGAACCTCGTTTACCGAACAAGTTCAATATCACAGAAAGTGAAAAATGGATAAAGAAATTGTGGTACTTACGTACAATGCAGTATCACTCAGCAATGAAATCTATGTCATCGGGCCCGTAGCAGCATAATGAGTGGATTCAGGTACGATGATTCTAACTGAAATAAGTCACACAGAAAAAGAAACATCATAAGATATCACTAATACACGGAATGTAAACTTGGCTACACAGGAACTGAATTCCAATACAGAACAGGGTCTCAAATTTAGAAAACCAACTTATGCTTGCATAAGGGGAAAGGTGAGTTGGGGTGCTGCATAAAACCAGAGATTGAAATGAGCACAGATAAAGTTCCTTAAGCCAAATATGGAATACACAAGAGCTACTCCTTGCTCAACGAAATGGACTCAACACCCCATATTAAACGCCTAAGTATGTACCTGACTAGTAAGTATCTTAAAACCTATGGATTGCTATGTCTCCGAAAGAGAATCAAGCATGTGTACAGGGGCATAAACGCAGCAGTGATAGGATTGGAGAGCTTCGGTGAGCAAATGAAGACCGTTTGACGTCATATTGCATGGTACCCATTCCACGGGTCTCAACTCTCCAGGTTTAAGGTATTCTTCCTTCAGCTAAAACATGCATGTGGAACCCAGAGTATGATCAACCGTGTGAACGGGAGACGTGTTCAAATGTGTCTCAGTTTTCCTCCCCTGGTACTCGGGTGCAACATTCCAGACGCTTTACTAACACTCTCCCCTCTTGGAGAGTCAGCGCCTTTAACCTCCTGTTTGGCCCAGTTAGCAATTTCTGCGGAAGATGAACAGGAATAGGGAGAACCAATGAGAGACTAGCTGGAGGTGTCTGGACGGGCAAATTTAACTCTCATTTCCCACCAGGAAGAAGAACTAACCAAAGGCTCAGCGTGCCGTGCCGGAACCAGATTAGGGTCTAAAGCCATCCTGCGGTGTTGTGTCCAGCTCAACAGAAAGCGAGTTAAAGAAAGGAGCTCAGGGGCACTGTAATTCACAAACCTGCAGAGTTATAAATGACAGCTATCGTCCAAAAATATACTGAAGTAAGGCTGCCAAGAGGACTTGAAAGCGGGGCAGAATTGCAGGAAACCGATTTCAGGAGGTAGACTGGAATTGCATTGAAAGCATAGGAAAAGAGGCAGAACGTCCACAATGATGCACTTGGCCAAAAAGGGCATATGCGTTTTTTCCTGAATATATTCAGGAAAAAACGCATACGCCCTTTTTGGCCAACCAAGCAAGCTTGCAAAGGAAATCTGCACTACAATGAAGTCTCACTTCCCCCCGGTCAAAAGGGTCATCTGAAAAAAGTGTAAAATCCAGAAAGGCAGGACAGGCCATGGAGAACTGGGAGCCTTGTTATGCTGATGGGCGGGATGTAAATTGCCAACAGACACTCGGGAGAAGTGTATGGTGTTTCCTGAAGCATCTAAAAAACAAAGCAACAGAGCCTAGGGCACTTCCACTTATGGTCCTATAGCTTAGGGAAATTAAAATCAAAAAGACACAGCCACCCCAAAGTTTGGGACGCCTCTGTTTACAAGAACCTCGTTTACCGTACAAGTTCAATATCACAGAAAGTGAAAAATGGATAAAGAACTTGTGGTACTTACGTACAATGCAGTATCACTCAGCAATGAAATCTATGTCATCAGGCCCTTAGCAGCACAATGAGTGGATTCAGGTACGATGATTCTAACTGAAATAAGTCACACAGAAAAAGAAACATCATAAGATATCAGTAATACACGGAATGTAAACTTGGCTACACAGGAACTGAATTACAGAACAGAACAGGGTCTCAAATTTAGAAAACCAACTTATGCTTGCTTAAGGGGAAAGGTGAGTTGGGGTGCTGCATAAAACCAGAGATTGAAATGAGCAAAGATAAAGTTCCTTAAGCCAAATATGGAATAGGCAAGAGCTACTCCTTGCTCAACGAAATGGACTCAACACCCCATATTAAACGCCTAAGAATGTACCTGACTAGTAAGTATCTTAAAACCTATGGATTGCTATGTCTCCGAAAGAGAATCAAGCATGTGTACAGGGGCATAAACGCAGCAGTGATAGGATTGGAGAAGTTCGGTGAGCAAATGAAGACCCTTTGAAGTCATATTGCATGGTACCCATTTAACGGGTTTCAACTACCCAGTTTTAAGGTATTCTTCCTTCAGCTAAAACATGCATGTGGAACCTAGAGTATGATCAACCATGTGATCGGGAGACGTGTTCAAATATGTCTCAGTTTTCGTCCCCTGGTACTCAGGTGCAACATTCTAGACGCTTTACTAACACTCTCCCGACTTGGAGAGTCAGTCCCTTTAACCTCCTGTTTGGCCCAGTTTGCAATTTCTGCGGAAGATGAACAGGAATAGCAAGAACCAATGAGAGACTAGCTGGAGGTGTCTGGACGGGCAAATTTAACTCTCCTTTCCCACCAGGAAGAGGAACTAACCAAAGGCTCAGCGTGCCGTGCCGGAACCAGATTAGGGCCTGAAGCCATCCTGCGGTGTTGCGGCCAGGTCACAAGAAAGCGAGTTGAAGAAAGGAGCTCAGGGGCACTGTAATTCACAAACCTGCAGAGTTATAAATGACAGCTATCATCCAAAAATATACTGAACTAAGGCTGCCAAGCGGACTTGAAAGCGGGGCAGAATTGCAGGAAACCGATTTCAGGAGGTAGACTGGAATTGCATTGAAAGCATAGGAAAAGAGGCAGAACGTCCATAATGATGCACTTGGCCAAAAAGGGCGTATGCGTTTTTTCCTGAATATATTCAGGAAAAAACGCATACGCCCTTTTTGGCCAACCAAGCAAGCTTGCAAAAGAAATCTGCACTACAATGAAGTCTCACTTCCCCCCGGTCAAAAGGGCCATCTGAAAAAAGTGTAAAATCCAGAAAGGCAGGACAGGCCATGGAGAACTGGGAGCCTTGTTATGCTGATGGGCGGGATGTAAATTGCCAACAGACACTCGGGAGAAGTGTATGGTGTTTCCTGAAACATCTAAAAAACAAAGCAACAGAGCCTAGGGCACTTCCACTTATGGTCCTATAGCTTAGGGAAATTAAAATCAAAAAGACACAGCCACCCCAAAGTTTGGAACGGCTCTGTTTACAAGAACCTCGTTTACAGTACAAGTTCAACATCGCAGAAAGTGAAAAATGGATAAAGAAGTTGTGGTATTTACTTACAAAGCAATATCACTCAGCAATGAAATCTATGTCATCAGGCCCTTAGTAGCATAATGAGTGGATTCAGGTATGATGATTCTAACTGAAATAAATCACACAGAAAAAGAAACATCATAAGATATCAGTAATACACGGAATGTAAACTTGGCTACACAGGAACTGAATTCCAAAACAGAACAGAGACTCAAATTTAGAAAACCAACTTATGCTTGCTTAAGGGGAAAGGTGAGTTGGGGTGCTGCATAAAACCAGAGATTGAAATGAGCACACATAAAGTTCCTTAAGCCAAATATGGAATAGACAAGAGCTACTCCTTGCTCAACGAAATGGACACAACACCGCATATTAAACGCCTAAGAATGTACCTGACTAGTAAGTATCTTAAAACCTATGGATTGCTATGTCTCCGAAAGAGAATCAAGCATGTGTACAGGGGCATAAACGCAGCAGTGATAGGATTGGAGAGGTTCGGTGAGCAAATGAAGACCCTTTGAAGTCATATTGCATGGTACCCATTCCACGGGTTTCAACTACCCAGGTTTAAGGTATTCTTCCTTCAGCTAAAACATGCATGTGGAACCTAGAGTATGATCAACCATGTGATCGGGAGACGTGTTCAAATATGTCTCAGTTTTCCTCCCCTGGTACTCGGGTGCAACATTCCGGATGCTTTACTAACACTCTCCCTACTTGGAGAGTCAGTCCCTTTAAACTCCTGTTTGGCCCAGTTTGCAATTTCTGCGGAAGATGAACAGGAATAGCGAGAACCAATGAGAGACTAGCTGGAGGTGTCTGGACGGGCAAATTTAACTCTCATTTCCCACCAG
The DNA here is from genome assembly GCF_964374135.1 of Grampus griseus. Lineage (NCBI taxonomy): Eukaryota > Metazoa > Chordata > Mammalia > Artiodactyla > Delphinidae > Grampus > Grampus griseus. The sequence goes on along the minus strand of NW_028133000.1, from coordinate 215,291 downwards.
GAAGAGGAATTAACCAAAGGCTCAGCGTGCCGTGCCGGAACCAGATTAGGGCCTGAAGCCATCCTGCGGTGTTGCGGCCAGCTCACAAGAAAGCGAGTTGAAGAAAGGAGCTCAGGGGCACTGTAATTCACAAACCTGCAGAGTTACAAATGACAGCTATTGTCCAAAAATATATTGAAGTATGGCTGCCAAGAGGACTTGAAAGCGGGGCAGAATTGCAGGAAACCGATTTCAGGAGGTAGACTGGAATTGCATCGAAAGCATAGGAAAAGCGGCAGAGCGTCCACAATGATGCACTTGGCCAAAAAGGGCGTATGCGTTTTTTCCTGAATATATTCAGGAAAAAACGCATACGCCCTTTTTGGCCAACCAAGCAAGCTTGCAAAGGAAATCTGCACTACAATGAAGTCTCACTTCCCCCCGGTCTAAAGGGCCATCTGAAAAAAGTGTAAAATCCAGAAAGTCAGAACAGGCCATGGAGAACTGGGAGCCTTGTTATGCTGATGGGCGGGATGTAAATTACCAACAGCCGCTCTGTAGAAGTGTATGGTGTTTCCTGAAACATCTAAAAAACAAAGCAACAGAGCCTAGGGCACTTCCACTTATGGTCCTATAGTTTAGGGAAATTAAAATCAAAAACACACAGCCACCCCAAAATTTGGGATGGCTCTTTTTACAGGAATCTCTTCTGCGGCACAAGTTAAATATCCCAGAGAGCAAATAATGATAAAGAAGTTGCGGTACTTATGTACAACAGAATACCATCAGCAATGAAATCTATGTCACCAGGCCCGTACCAGCATAATGAGTGGATTGAGGCACGATGATTCTAAGTGAAATAAGTCACACAGAAAAAGAAACATCATAAGGTATCACTAATACACGGAATGTGAACTTGGCTACACATGAACTGAATTACAAAACAGAACAGGGTCTCAAATTTAGAAAACCAACTTATGCTTGCTTAAGGGGGAAGGTGAGCTGGGGTGCTGCATAAAAGCAGAGTTTGAAATGAGCACAGATACCGTTCCATAAGCCAAATATGTAATAGACAAGACCTACCCCTTGCTCAACGAAATGGATTCAACAATGAGGTATCACCTCACACCTGGTAGAATAGGCATCATATAAAATCTACAAACAAAAAATGCTGGAAAGGGTGTGGAGAAAAGGAACCCTCTTCCACTATTGTTGGGAATATAAATTGATACAGTCATTATGGAGAACAATATGGAATTTCTTAAGAAACTAACAATAGAATTACCATATGATTCAGCAATCTCAGTACTGGACATATACCCAGACAAAACCATAAATCAAAAAGAGTCATTCACCGCAATGTTCATTGCATCACTATTTACAATATCGAGGTAATGGAAGCAACCTAAATGCCCACAGACAGACGAATGCATAAAGCTGTGGTACATATATAAAATGGAATATTACTAAGCCATGAAAAGGAATGAAATTGAGTCATTTGTAGAGACGTCGATGGATCTAGAGACTGTCATACAGAGTGAAGTAAGTCAGAAAGAGAAAAACAAATCTTGTATATTCATGCATATATGTGGAACCTAGAAAAACTGTACAGATTAACCATTTTGCAAGGCATAAATAGAGCAAAGGTATGGACAACAAGGGGGGAAAGCTGTTGGGGGGGTGGTGGTGGGAGGAGTTGAGAGACTGGGATTGGCATGTATACATTTATATGTATAAAATAGATAACCAATAAGAACCTGCTGTATAAAAATATAAAATAAAATTCAAAATTAAAAAGAAATAAAATTTAAAAAATAAAACAGAAAAAACAATTATTCCCTGCACATACATGTATTTATATGAATAAATTATTTCCATGCTTATATCTGTAAATACAAAAAAGAGGAATAAAATCTACCTTGAACCAAAAACGAAAAAGAGAAAAAAACACAGAACCCACCAGTTACACAGAGGAAAACCGTATCAGGGCACTTGCTCCAGTTGTAAACAATTCTGAAGTTGGTCAGTGGTGGGGAATCGTCTCCCATTCAGCCAGCAGCCCCCACGCAACAAGCGTCCTCATTGCAAAGCTGGGGCACCGTGCCGAGGCATCTGTGAGTAAACGTGAGCTGAGCCCCAGGCCAGTTGCTGCTGAACTATTCCCACCCGTCCCAGGTAAAACACCTGAATATATACAAGGACTTGAAAGCCTAGAGGAAGGGCCATAGAGCCACACGAGTGACAGCATGCCGGCCGACTTGGTGCCTGCAGGCCAGCCAGGATGGTCCTGGCCCTGGGTGCTCTTCTGGAAGATTTCCATTTCCCTGCCTGAGATACCCGTCCTGTCCCTGCCCCCACTGCTTTTTTCCTTCCTCACCTCTGCCCAGGGAGAAATTCCAGCAGCAGGTATGGGTGACACATCCTCTTCTTTAGCAGGTGGCAGCCTGGCAACTGCTGCAGAAAGTCCAGCAGAGCCCCACTCACACTGGGCCACCCACAAAGCCGTGGCCTCTCACTCCCTCCCACCAGCCCAGCCCCGAGACTGCTGACAGGGCAGAGAAAATGGCGTCAGGCACGGCTGCAGGGGCTCTTGCTGCCTGGAGTGGTATTTATATTGATCTCAACCCAGGCACACCTGGGGAGGGCTGGCCGGCACGGTAAGGCTGCCCAGGTCAGCCAATCATCACCCCTCAGGGGCTCACAGTTGCAGAAAATGGAACTTGCTGAACCGGCCAGGTCCAAGGAACAGGTGTGGGCTCCTGAGAGTCAGGATAGACAAGGGGCTGCAGCTTTGGCTTGTTTTCTAATCATTTTATCTGGCCCATGAGTGGGAGACAACTTCAAGAAAACCCTCTCCTAATGAGAGGAACCCAGGAGTCAGGGAGAGGAGGGGTGGGTGGTGGTTGGAGACAGAGGCCTGGTGCCCCGGGTGCAGTGGAAGTCTCTGGAAGACCAGGTGGAGGGAGGCCTCACGGAGTGATGCCCAGGGTCACAGACCTGTCGCAGCTGCTGTTTGTTAGTTCAAGTCCTGCTCTGAGGTGCTCTGTGTCAGCTCTGAGCGACAGGTGAGCTGGGGGTGCTCTGCAATGAGGGCTATGTGCACGGTTCCTGTGTGCCCAGCCCTGCCACGGTACCTGCAAGGGTAGCTCTGTATCCTGGGAGGGGCCTGACCACGAGAGCCCCGTGGGCTGCGGTGGGGGTGGGGTACCTGCCCAGGTGAGCTCCATATTCTGGGATTGGTCTGACCACGAGAGCCCCATGGGCTGCTGGGGACCTGGTAAAGGATGTCAGGACAGTCAGTGAAGCCACCGAGGATATACCTCCAGTTGCTCCTAATTCCTACACCCTGCTGGTCATTCTACCAACCACCAGGACATGGTATTCTGTATTAGTCTTCAATGATGCCTTCTTTTGTATTCCATTAGTCCCAGAGTCACAAGAAATTTTGGCTTGTGAGTGGCAGGACTCAACATACAACTAAAACAATACTTCTGGGCCGTCTGGACCCAAGGGTGCAAAAATTCCCACACCGTCTTTGGGGAAAGCTTAGCTAAAGACCTAAAAGTTCTACCTCTGGAAAAGGAAACCCTCCTTCAATATGCAGACGACATTCTGATCGCCAGCCCTACTAAGGAGGCCTCTGAACTACCAAGCCAATAAAGGATAGAAGTTGTCCAAGAAAAAGCTCAAATATCACAGACTGCGGTGACCTGCCTGGGCTTCATTCTCACAGAAGGTCAGAGAAGCCCATCCCAGGAAAGGGAAGAAACCATTTTCAGCCTTACCCCTTTCTAAAACTAGAAGACAGCTTAGGGGTTCCTGGGGAGGCCAGGGTTTGCTGCTTCTGGATCCCTAACTACAGTCTACTAGCTGGGCCTCTATATGAAACACTGAAAGGAAAAGATGATGATCCTTTTGAATAGAATCCAGAAGTGGCCTTTCAAGAATGGAAAGAGCAGTCAATTCAGACCCTTGCCCTGGAACTCCCTAATTTAGCTAAACCCTTTGACCTTTACATTCCCGGTGAAAGGTGAATCGCCATTGGAGAATTAGTGCAAAAACTGGGACCACTTGAAATGGAACAATGCAAGAATGCCATCCAGGTAGGATAAACTACGGTCACTAAGGGGCTTGGCCCACTGCCACATCTGGCCAAGATACTGGCGGTATCTAAAAACCTGGAAATCAGCAGCCCAAAAGGCCACCTCCCTCCTAAGGGAAAAGGACCCCACGTGGTGATCCTAACCACCAACCATGCCCTGAAGTTGCAGGGTTCGCTCCGTGGGCACACCGACCTCGAGTGAGGAGGCCCTCCAACTCCAACATCCAGAGAGATAACCGGGGGCAACAGGGCACCATGACGACTCGTGTGAACATCACTTGACCTGGAGTTTCTCTCATAAAACAACAAGAGTGTGTCCCAAAAGAGTAGACTACTGCTTGCAGGACTTACTGCACCCAGAGGGGAGCTAATAATCTTGGCGGGGGAACAGTATACCACACTGTCACCATAGAAAAGCCTACAGACACCGTGATGATGGTGGCCAATAAGACCGGCTGAACTCCTGTTTACTTCAAAAGGCTGTTGACTCAGTAGCCATCATGGTCCTTATCACCACTGACCCTGGACTGTCTGGGAGTTGAGCGGGCAGGGCTCTGACACCTGGTGCTGTTTGTACGTTAATTCAGGGGCCTAATTGAAGAAAGCGCAGACTACTGGTCAGAGCATCTAGGCTGGCAGAAACGGTCAGCCTAAGGTGGCCGAACAAATGTGGGGCGGGGTGAAACCGGCCCCCACAGCGTCTCTGCACATCTCTTTCCTGGACCCTTAAAGGTCATTAGAATCTATAACACTTCCAATGCTGGTGCTCAGGTGGACGAGCAGGGAGGCAGGGGTCCTGGGGACAATCAACGTCACCGGGAGGCTGCTGGGGAGAAGCTCTGACCCTCGCCCCAGGGTATGAGGGCTCCCAACTCAGCACTCAGCAGTTACAGAAGAAGGGTCTGCACCCTCAGCACTCCAAGAATGAGGAACGGGACAAAAGGCAGAGGAGGGGTTTGTCCCCAGCAAAGCCCATTAAAAATCCCTGGGAGATAAAAATAGAATCTGGGCAATAAAGTCAAGTCTAGCCATTTTTATCCTTTGTGCTTTGTCTAATTTCACGTGCTCCTAGGGTCCCGCATGCAGAGGTTCCACACCCGGCACTTCAGACCAGATTTCCTAGTGCAGAATGGCTGGGTCGACACCTCAGCTCCTGGGGCCCAGTGCAGACTCCACGATATAGAGCCTGAGCTACAGCCAACCCGGCCCTCGAGAGCTCCGCCGCCTCCCTCCCTCCCACTGACTCTGACAGGATCTCTACACAGCAGCCCAGCCCACAGCCCACGGGGTAGTGCATGCTCTCACCTCTCCATTCTCTGATCAAAATATAAAGTTTCCTTTGCTTGTGAACCAAACTCAGTCTCGATCTGTTGGCCCCAATGACACTGGGCAGGGGGACACTTGTTGGGGTCCACTCTGGAGGATCAGTAACAGAAATTGAGACTATTGTAACCTCAATGAACAGATGTGTGAGCCAAACTGTAGTTAACATAGAACAGTGTATAAGGCTCGGGTAAAATAAGATGTTTCTAACACTTCCATTTGATATTTCCATCACTTTTTATAAGCAAGTTCAGTGAAAAGGTTTGTCTTATTTGTCAGGTCAATATTAGAGAAACGAAGTGATTTCTTTCCAAGGATGTACATCTAATAATCTTGGTTAAACCTTCAATCTTGTTTTAAATGCTTTTCCATTGAAAATGATACCTCTCTTTCAGCTCCCCCATTTCTGAGAAGTATAAAATCTTATAATTTATTATTACCAAAGGGGAAAGGTGGGAGGAGGGATAAATTAACAGTTTGGAATTAACACATACACACTGCTATGTATAAAATAGATCATCAACAAGGAACTACTGTATAGCACAGGGAACTACACTCAACATTTTGCAATAACCTATAAGGGGAAATAATCTGAAAAAGAATAGATATTTTTATTGACATCATCTATCAATGATAGTTAAAGTGTAGCCTAAGGGAAGCTGGTGGTGAGTGCTTCTGACCCTGAAGACTTCAATCATCTAAAGTTTGGACTCTGCCTACTTCCCAAGGCCCTTAATGAACATATGTGTAGCCGTAGCTTAAAAACTTCCCCAGTTTGGGTTTCGGGGAGACACTGATTTTGAAAAAGCCCTGGTGTTCTCCTTACATGAATGGGACTCTTCCTACTGCTAAAACATGTCTGTCACACCCAGAGGATGGTATACCATCTGATCGGGAAGAGTTTGGAAAAGGCATCTCATCTCCTCATCTCCTGGTGCTCGGGTTCACCCCTCCAGCGTCTTTACTAACAGTCTCCCCACTTGGAGATGTCAGCACTGTCAACATCCTGTTGCGTACAGTTTGGAATTTGTCCAGAGGATGAAGCGGAAGGATGAGGAACAATGAGAGACAAGTCCTAGGTGTTCAGACAGGCACATGTCACTCTAATTTCCAATCAGGAAGACGAATTGACCAAAGGCTAGGGTTGCCCATGGAAACAGTATAGGGCTTGAGGAAATCCCGCTGCTTTGTGGCCAGTTCCCATAAACACAAGTTGAACAATGGAACTCAGGGGCAGTAAAATTCACAAAACTGCAGAGTTGAAAATATCCATCACTGAAAAATGTCTTGAGGAAAGTCAGAGAAAAGGACTTGTAAGCAAGGGAGAATGGCAGGAAAGGGATTTGAGGAGGTAGAAAGGACTCGCCATTAAGCACAAGAAAAGGAGCTGAACATTGCCAACATTGCAGTTGGCCAAAAAGGGTGTATGCGCTTTTTTCTGTATATATTCAAGAAAAGGGCATACACTTTTTTAGCCAACCAAACAGGTGGGCACTGGAAGTCAATACTACAAAAGATATCACTTCGCATCAGTCAGAAGAGCCATCCTCATAAAGCGTAAACAACAGAAATGCAGGACAGGGCAACGAGAAGAGGGAGCCCTGTGAGACTTATAGTGGAAATGTATATTGCCAACGGCCATTCTGGAAAAGTGTATTGTGTTTACTAAAGCATCTAAAAAATGAGCTACAGAGCATAGGGCACTTGCACTCATGGGCGTATATCTTGGGAAAAACAAAAATCGAGAGGACACAGGCACCCCAATGTTTACCCCCTCTCTGTTTAAAAGATCCTCGACTAGGATATAACTTAAATGTCTCTGGAGGGAAAAAATGGATAGAGATGTGGTACTTAGGTAGAGTGGAATATTATTCAGCCTGGAAATCAATGAAATATGGCCAGTTGTAACAACTCCGGAGGAGTTACGTATGATCATTCTAAGTGACAGAATTCAAAAAGAAAAAGACACATATCATAAGATATCACTTAAAGGTGGAATCCAAAATGGCTACACATGAAATAAATTACAAAACAAAAACATAGTCAAATATGTAGAAAACACGCATAAGGCTGCTAAACGGGAAAGGTGGGGAGGGGTGAGGCATCATCCAGGAGGTTGAAATTAGCAAAGATACCATTCCAAATACCAAACTGATAATCAACAAGGCCTACACGGTAGCTAAAAGAACTGCACTCAGCACACTCAAGTCACCGGAAAAGAATATATACGACTGGTAAGAATCTGAAAAAGAATTTATTGATGACTCTCTGTACGTGAATCAAGTGGATGTACAGCAGCAAGAAACAGAGCTTTGAAAATCAGCTGTAACCAATATAGTAATAAATTGAAAAAAATAAACGACAGAGAGACAGAGAAAACCTCTTACAACTTTTCCTCAGGGACGGTGATGCAACATGGATTGAACACATCTAGACCCACAGCAGGATGAGACATAAGGCTGGAAACTGTTTGCGCTAAGAGAAATGTGAGGTTGGGTGAGGAAATGCACACCCTTTAAAGTAATACTACCTGGTACCCATTCAATGGGTCCCAAATCTGCAGGTTCAAGGGATCTTCCTACAGCTAAAACATGCATGGAAAACCCAGAGGACTGTACACCATGTGATCGGGAGATGTGTCTAAAATGCACCTCATTTATCCTCTCCTGGTGCTCCTGTTCACCATTCCAGCCACGTTACTTAGAATCTCCCCACTTGGAGAATCAGCACATTTAAACTTCTGTTTCACACATTTTGCAAATTGTGAGGAGGATGAACGAGAAGAGGGGGAACCAATGAGAGAATGGTTGTAGGGGTTTGGACGGGCACATATCACTCTAATTTCCCATTAAGAATAAGAATTAAAGAAAGGCTCAGCCTGCCTCGCCGGAGCCAAAATAGGGCCTGAAGCAATCCTGCGGGTTTGAGGCCAGCTCACAAAAGAGCAACTTAAAAAATGGAGCTCAGGGTCACTGCAATTCACAAACCTGCAGAGTTATAAATGAAAACTAACGTCCAAAAATACGTTGAGGTAAGGCAAAGAAGAGGATCTGAATGCAAGACAGAATTGCAAGAAACAGATTTCAAGAGATAGATTGGACTCGTCTTTAACGCACATGAAAAGCGGCAGAATTTCGACAATGATGCAGTTGGCCCAAAAGGGCGTATGCGTTTTTTCCTGATTATATCCAGGAAAAAACGCATACGCACTTTATGGGCAACGAAGCAAGCAAGCAATGCAAATGTGCACAACAAAGAAGTCTCACTTCCCACCGGTCAAAAGGGCCATCCTAAAAAATTGTAAAAACCAGAAATGCAGGACAGGCCATGGAGAACAGGGAGCCTTTATACGCTGATGGGCAGTGTGTGAACTGCCGAGAGCCACTCTGGAGAAGTGTATGGTGGTTCCTAAATCATCTAAAAAACAGAGCTACAGAGCATAGGACACTTCCAATCATGGGAGTATATCTAGGGAAGTCTAAAAATCAACAAGACACAAGCACACCACAGTTTAGGGCTACTCTGTTTACAAGAACCTCAACTTCAGTACACCTTAAATATCCCAGGAAAGAGAACAATGGATAAAGAAGATGTGGTACTTATGTACAATGGAATATCTCTTCACCATGAAATCAATGTAATAAGGCTAGTAGAAGGATAAAGAGTGGATTTAGGTCCGATAATACTACTTGAAATAAGTCAAACAGAAAAAGAAACATATCATAAGATATCACTTTTAGAGGGAGGGTAAATATGGCTGCACAAGAAATGAATTACAGAACAGAACAGTGTCTCACATTTAGAAAACACACTTATGTCAGCTTAAGGGGAAAGGAGAGGTGGGGTGATGCATAAAACCAGAGTTTGAAATTAGCACAGATACCGTTCAATAAACCAAATAGGTATTAGACAAGATCTACACCTTGCTCAATGAACTGGCCTCAACACACCCTATACACCGCAGAGAAATATATCTGAGTAATAAGAATCTTAAAACCCATGTATTGATATATCTCCATAAGGGAATCAAGTGTGTGCAGAGCGGCACAAACACAGCAGTGAAAATGAGCTAAACCCCATTATAGAAATAAATTTTAAAAACAAAATGCTGAAACAATGAAAGAGAGAAAAATTCTTACAAAATTCGCTCAGGGGATGTGATGCAACCTGGATTGACCACATATAAACCCACAGCTGGATAAGACATAAGGCTGGACACTTGGGGCTGAGAGGATTGGTGAGCTTTGGTGAGCAACTGCCGAAAGTTTAATGCAATACTTCATGCTACTCAGTCCAAGGGTCCCAACACTCCAGGTTGAAGGGAATCTTCCTACAGCTAAACCATGCTTGGGAAACCCAGTGACTGGTATACCATATGATCGGGAAAGGTTTCTAAAACGCACCTCATTTTTCCTCTCCTGGGGCTCCGGATCGACATTCCAGCCGCTTTACTAACAACATCCCCACATGGAGTCAATGCCTTTAAGTTCTGGTATCGCACAGTCTGCAGTTAGTGCAGAGGATGAATGGGAATAGGGGGAACCAGTGAGAAACTAGCTGTAGCGGTTTCAATGGGCACATGTCACTCTAATGTCACATCAGTAAGAAGAATTAACCAAAGGCACAGCAAGGTGCCCCAGAAAAAAAATAGGGCTTCAAGGAATCCTGTGGTTATGGGGCAAGACCACAAAAATAAGAGCTGAAAAATGGAGCTAAGGGCCACTGCAATTCAAAAACCTGCAGAGTTATAAAGGCCAACTATTTTCAAAAAATATATTGAGGTAAGGCTATGAAGAGGCAATGAAAGCAAGGCAGAATTGCAGGAAACCGATTTCAGGAGGTAGACTGGAATTGCATTGAAAGCATAGGAAAAGAGGCAGAACGTCCACAATGATGCACTTGGCCAAAAAGGGCGTATGCGTTTTTTCCTGAATATATTCAGGAAAAAACGCATACGCCCTTTTTGGCCAACCAAGCAAGCTTGCAAAGGAAATCTGCACTACAATGAAGTCTCACTTTCCCCCGGTCAAAAGGGCCATCTGAAAAAAGTGTAAAATCCAGAAAGGCAGGACAGGCCATGGAGAACTGGGAGCCTTGTTATGCTGATGGGCGGGATGTAAATTGCCAACAGACACTCGGGAGAAGTGTATGGTGTTTCCTGAAACATCTAAAAAACAAACAACAGAGCCTAGGGCACTTCCACTTATGGTCCTATAGCTTAGGGAAATTAAAATAAAAAGGACACAGCCACCCCAAAATTTGGGACACCTCTGTTTACAAGAACCTCGTTTACGGTACAAGTTCAATATCACAGAAAGTGAAAAATGGATAAAGAACTTGTGGTACTTACGTACAATGCAGTATCACTCAGCAATGAAATCTATGTCATCAGGCCCGTAGCAGCATAATGAGTGGATTCAGGTACGATGATTCTAACTGAAATAAGTCACACAGAAAAAGAAACATCATAAGATATCACTAATACACGGAATGTAAACTTGGCTACACAGGAACTGAATTACAGAACAGAACAGGGTCTCAAATTTAGAAAACCAACTTATGCTTGCTTAAGGGTAAAGGTGAGTTGGGGTGCTGCATAAAACCAGAGATTGAAATGAGCACAGATAAAGTTCCTTAAGCCAAATATGGAATAGACAAGAGGTACTCCTTGCTCAACGAAATGGACTCAACACCCCATATTAAACGCCTAAGAATGTATCTGAATAGTAAGTATCTTAAAACCTATGGATTGCTATGTCTCCATAAGAGAATCAAGCGTGTGTACAGGGGCATAAACGCAGCAGTGATAGGATTGGAGAGGTTCGGTGAGCAAATGAAGACCCTTTGAAGTCATATTGCATGGTACCCATTACACGGATCTCAACTCTCCAGGTTAAAGGTATTCTTCCTTCAGCTAAAACATGCATGTGGAACCCAGAGTATGATCAACCGTGTGAACGGGAGACGTGTTCAAATATGTCTCAGTTTTCCTCCCCTGGTACTCGGGTGCAACATTCCAGACGCTTTACTAACACTCTCCCCACTTGGAGAGTCAGTCCCTTTAACCTCCTGTTTGGCCCAGTTTGCAATTTCTGCGGAAGATGAACAGGAATAGCGAGAAACAATGAGAGACTAGCTGGAGGTGTCTGGACGGGCAAATTTAACTCTCATTTCCCACCAGGAAGAGGAATTAACCAAAGGCTCAGCGTGCCGTGCCGGAACCAGATTAGGGCCTGAAGCCATCCTGCGGTGTTGCGGCCAGCTCAAAAGAAAGCGAGTTGAAGAAAGGAGCTCAGGGGCACTGTAATTCACAAACCTGCAGAGTTATAAATGACAGCTATCGTCCAAAAATATACTGAAGTAAGGCTGCCAAGAGGACTTGAAAGCGGGGAAGAATTGCAGGAAACCGATTTCAGGAGGTAGACTGGAATTGCATTGAAAGCATAGGAAAAGAGGCAGAACGTCCACAATGATGCACTTGGCCAAAAAGGGCGTATGCGTTTTTTCCTGAATATATTCAGGAAAAAACGCATACGCCCTTTTTGGCCAACCAAGCAAACTTGCAAAGGAAATCTGCACTACAATGAAGTCTCACTTCCCCCCGGTCAAAAGGGCCATCTGAAAAAAGTGTAAAATCCAGAAAGGCAGGACAGGCCATGGAGAACTGGGAGCCTTGTTATGCTGATGGGCGGGATGTAAATTGCCAACAGACACTCGGGAGAAGTGTATGGTGTTTCCTGAAACACCTAAAAAGCAAAGCAACAGAGCCTAGGGCACTTCCACTTATGGTCCTATAGCTTAGGGAAATTAAAATCAAAAAGACACAGCCACCCCAAAGTTTGGGACGCCTCTGTTTACAAGAACCTCGTTTACGGTACAAGTTCAATATCACAGAAAGTGAAAAATGGATAAAGAACTTGTGGTACTTACGTACAAAGCACTATCACTCAGCAATGAAATCTATGTCATCAGGCCCGTAGCAGCATAATGAGTGGATTCAGGTACGATGATTCTAACTGAAATAAGTCACACAGAAAAAGAAACATCATAAGATATCACTAATACACGGAATGTAAACTAGGCTACACAGGAACTGAATTCCATAACAGAACAGGGTCTCAAATTTAGAAAACCAACTTATGCTTGCTTAAGGGGAAAGGTGAGTTGGGGTGCTGCATAAAACCAGAGATTGAAATGAGCACACATAAAGTTCCTTAAGCCAAATACGGAATAGACAAGAGCTACTCCTTGCTCAACGAAATGGACTCAAGACCGCATATTAAACGCCTAAGAATGTACCTGACTAGTAAGTATCTTAAAACCTATGGATTGCTATGTCTCCGAAAGAGAATCAAGCATGTGTACAGGGTCATAAACGCAGCAGTGATAGGATTGGAGAGGTTTGGTGAGCAAATGAAGACCCTTTGAAGTCATATTGCATGGTACCCATTCCACGGGTTTCAACTACCCAAATTTAAGGTATTCTTCCTTCAGCTAAAACATGAATGTGGAACCTAGAGTATGATCAACCATGTGATCGGGAGACGTGTTCAAATATGTCTCAGTTTTCGTACCCTGGTACTCGGGTGCAACATTCCAGACGCTTTACTAACACTCTCCCGACATGGAGAGTCAGTCCCTTTAACCTCCTGTTTGGCCCAGTTTGCAATTTCTGCGGAAGATGAACAGGAATAGCGAGAACCAATGAGAGACTAGCTGGAGGTATCTGGACGGGCAAATTTAACTCTCATTTCCCACCAGGAAGAGGAATTAACCAAAGGCTCAGCGTGCCGTGCCGGAACCAGATTAGGGCCTGAAGCCATCCTGCGGTGTTGCGGCCAGCTCAAAAGAAAGCGAGTTGAAGAAAGGAGCTCAGGGGCACTGTAATTCACAAACTTGCAGAGTTATAAATGACAGCTATCGTCCAAAAATATACTGAAGTAAGACTGCCAAGAGGACTTGAAAGCGGGGCAGAATTGCAGGAAACCGATTTCAGGAGGTAGACTGGAATTGCATTCAAAGCATAGGAAAAGAGGCAGAACGTCCACAATGATGCACTTGGCCAAAAAGGGCGTATGCGTTTTTTCCTGAATATATTCAGGAAAAAACGCATACGCCCTTTTTGGCCAACCAAGCAAACTTGCAAAGGAAATCTGCACTACAATGAAGTCTCACTTCCCCCCGGTCAAAAGGGCCATCTGAAAAAAGTGTAAAATCCAGAAAGGCAGGACAGGCCATGGATAACTGGGAGCCTTGTTATGCTGATGGGCGGGATGTAAATTGCCAACAGACACTCTGGAGAAGTGTATGGTGTTTCCTGAAACATCTAAAAAACAAAGCAACAGAGCCTAGGGCACTTCCACTTATGGTCCTATAGCTTAGGGAAATTAAAATCAAAAAGACACAGCCACCCCAAAGTTTGGGACGCCTCTGTTTACAAGAACCTCGTTTACCGAAAAACTTCAATATCACAGAAAGTGAAAAATGGATAAAGAACTTGTGGTACTTACGTACAATGCAGTATCACTCAGCAATGAAATCTATGTCATCAGGCCCGTAGCAGCATAATGAGCGGATTCAGGTACGATTAGTCTAACTGAAACAAGTCACACAGAAAAAGAAACATCATAAGATATCACTAATACACGGAATGTAAACTTGGCTACACAGGAACTGAATTCCAAAACAGAACAGGGTCTCAAATTTAGAAAACCAACTTATGCTTGCTTAAGGGGAAAGGTGAGTTGGGGTGCTGCATAAAACCAGAGATTGAAATGAGCACAGATAAAGTTCCTTAAGCCAAATATGGAATAGACAAGAGCTACTCCTTGCTCAACGAAATGGACTCAACACCCCATATTAAACGCCTAAGAATGTACCTGAATAGTAAGTATCTTAAAACCTATGGATTGCTATGTCTCCATAAGAGAATCAAGCGTGTGTACAGGGGCATAAACGCAGCAGTGATAGGATTGGAGAGGTTCGGTGAGCAAATGAAGACCCTTTGAATTCATATTGCATGGTATCCATTCCAAATGTTTCAACTACCCAGGTTTAAGGTATTCTTCCTTCAGCTAAAACATGCATGTGGAACCCAGAGTATGATCAACCGTATGAACGGGAGACGTGTTCAAATATGTCTCAGTTTTCCTCCCCTGGTACTCGGGTGCAACATTCCAGACGCTTTACTAACACTCTCCCCACTTGGAGAGTCAGTCCCTTTAACCTCCTGTTTGGCCCAGTTTGCAATTTCTGCAGAAGGTGAACAGGAATAGCGAGAACCAATGAGAGACTAGCTGGAGGTGTCTGGACGGGCAAATTTAACTCTCATTTCCCAGCAGGAAGAGGAATTAACCAAAGGCTCAGCGTGCCGTGCCGGAAACAGATTAGGGCCTGAAGCCATCCTGCGGTTTTGCGGCCAGCTCACAAGAAAGTGAGTTGAAGAAAGGAGCTCAGGGGCACTGTAATTCACAAACCTGCAGAGTTATAAATGACAGCTATTGTCCAAAAATATACTGAAGTAAGGCTGCCAAGAGGACTTGAAAGCGGGGCAGAATTGCAGGAAACTGATTTCAGGAGGTAGACTGGAATTGCATTGAAAGCATAGGAAAAGAGGCAGAACGTCCACAATGATGCACTTGGCCAAAAAGGGCGTATGCGTTTTTTCCTGAATATATTCAGGAAAAAACGCATACGCCCTTTTTGGCCAACCAAGCAAGCTTGCAAAGGAAATCTGCACTACAATGAAGTCTCACTTCCCCCCAGTCAAAAGGGCCGTCTGAAAAAAGTGTAAAATCCAGAAAGGCAGGACAGGCCATGGAGAACTGGGAGCCTTGTTATGCTGATGGGCGGGATGTAAATTGCCAACAGCCACTCGGGAGAAGTGTATGGTGTTTCCTGAAACATCTAAAAAACAAAGCAACAGAGCCTAGGGCACTTCCACTTATGGTCCTATAGCTTAGGGAAATTAAAATCAAAAAGACACAGCCACCCCAATGTTTGGGACGCCTCTGTTTACAAGAACCTCGTTTACTGTACAAGTTCAATATCACAGAAAGTGAAAAATGAATAAAGAACTTGTGGTACTTACGTACAATGCAGTATCACTCAGCAATGAAATCTATGTCATCAGGCCCGTAGCAGCATAATGAGTGGATTCAGGTACGATGATTCTAACTGAAATAAGTCACACAGAAAAAGAAACATCATAAGATATCACTAATACACGGAATGTAAACTGGGCTACACAAGAACTGAATTACAGAACAGAACAGGGCCTCAAATTTAGAAAACCAACTTATGCTTGCTTAAGGGGAAAGGTGAGTTGGGGTGCTGCATAAAACCAGAGATTGAAATGAGCACAGATAAAGTTCCTTAAGCCAAATATGGAATAGACTAGAGCTACTCCTTGCTCAACGAATGGACTCAAAACCCCATATTAAACGCCTAAGAATGTACCTGACTAGTAAGTATCTTAAAACCTATGGATTGCTATGTCTCCAAAAGAGAATCAAGCGTGTGTACAGGGGCATAAACGCAGCAGTGATAGGATTGGAGAGGTTCGGTGAGCAAATGAAGACCCTTTGAAGTCATATTTCATGGTACCCATTCCACGGGTTTCAACTACCCAGTTTTAAGGTATTCTTCCTTCAGCTAAAACATGCATGTGGAACCTAGAGTATGATCAACCATGTGATCGGGAGACGTGTTCAAATATGTCTCAGTTTTCGTACCCTGGTACTCGGGTGGAACATTCCAGATGCTTTACTAACACTCTCCCGACTTGGAGAGTCAGTCCCTTTAACCTCCTATTTGGCCCAGTTTGCAATTTCTGCAGAAGATGAACAGGAATAGCGAGAACCAATGAGAGACTAGCTGGAGGTGTCTGGATGGGCAAATTTAACTCTCATTTCCCACCAGGAAGAGGAATTAACCAAAGGCTCAGCGTGCCGTGCCGGAACCAGATTAGGGCCTGAAGCCATCCTGCGGTGTTGCGGCCAGGTCACAAGAAAGCGAGTTGAAGAAAGGAGCTCAGGGGCACTGTAATTCACAAACCTGCAGAGTTATAAATGACAGCTATCGTCCAAAAATATACTGAAGTAAGGCTGCCAAGAGGACTTGAAAGTGGGGCAGAATTGCAGGAAACCGATTTCAGGAGGTAGACTGGAATTGCATTGAAAGCATAGGAAAAGAGGCAGAACGTCCACAATGATGCACTTGGCCAAAAAGGGCGTATGCGTTTTTTCCTGAATATATTCAGGAAAAAACGCATACACCCTTTTTGGCCAACCAAGCAAGCTTGCAAAGGAAATCTGCACTACAATGAAGTCTCACTTCCCCCTGGTCAAAAGGGCCATCTGAAAAAAGTGTAAAATCCAGCAAGGCAGGACAGGCCATGGAGAACTGAGAGCCTTGTTATGCTGATGGGCGGGATGTAAATTGCCAACAGACACTCGGGAGAAGTGTATGGTGTTTCCTGAAACATCTAAAAAACAAAGCAACAGAGCCTAGGGCACTTCCACTTATGGTCCTATAGCTTAGGGAAATTAAAATCAAAAAGACACAGCCACCCCAAAGTTTGGGACGCCTCTGTTTACAAGAACCTCGTTTACCGTACGAGTTCAATATCACAGAAAGTGAAAAATGGATAAAGAACTTGTGGTACTTACGTACAATGCAGTATCACTCAGCAATGAAATCTATGTCATCAGGCCCGTAGCAGCATAATGAGTGGATTCAGGTACGATGATTCTAACTGAAATAAGTCACACAGAAAAAGAAACATCATAAGATATCACTAATACACGGAATGTAAACTGGGCTACACAAGAACTGAATTACAGAACAGAACAGGGTCTCAAATTTAGAAAACCAACTTATGCTTGCTTAAGGGGAAAGGTGAGTTGGGGTGCTGCATAAAACCAGAGATTGAAATGAGCACAGATAAAGTTCCTTAAGCCAAATATGGAATAGACAAGAGCTACTCCTTGCTCAACAAATGGACTCAAAACCCCATATTAAACGCCTAAGAATGTACCTGACTAGTAAGTATCTTAAAACCTATGGATTGCTATGTCTCCAAAAGAGAATCAAGCGTGTGTACAGGGGCATAAACGCAGCAGTGATAGGATTGGAGAGGTTCGGTGAGCAAATGAAGACCCTTTGAAGTCATATTGCATGGTACCCATTCCACGGGTTTCAACTACCCAGTTTTAAGGTATTCTTCCTTCAGCTAAAACATGCATGTGGAACCCAGAGTATGATCAACCGTGTGAACGGGAGACGAGTTCAAATATGTCTCAGGTTTCGTACCCTGGTACTCGGGGGCAACATTCCAGACGCTTTACTAACACTCTCCCGACTTGGAGAGTCAGCGCCTTTAACCTCCTGTTTGGCCCAGTTTGCAATTTCTGCAGAAGATGAACAGGAATAGCGAGAACCAATGAGAGACTAGCTGGAGGTGTCTGGATGGGCAAATTTAACTCTCATTTCCCACCAGGAAGAGGAATTAACCAAAGGCTCAGCGTGCCGTGCCGGAACCAGATTAGGGCCTGAAGACATCCTGCGGTGTTGCGGCCAGCTCACAAGAAAGCGAGTTGAAGAAAGGAGCTCAGGGGCACTGTAATTCACAAACCTGCAGAGTTATAAATGACAGCTATCGTCCAAAAATATACTGAAGTAAGGCTGCCAAGAGGACTTGAAAGTGGGGCAGAATTGCAGGAAACCGATTTCAGGAGGTAGACTGGAATTGCATTGAAAGCATAGGAAAAGAGGCAGAACGTCCACAATGATGCACTTGGCCAAAAAGGGCGTATGCGTTTTTCCCTGAATATATTCAGGAAAAAACGCATACGCCCTTTTTGGCCAACCAAGCAAGCTTGCAAAGGAAATCTGCACTACAATGAAGTCTCACTTGTCCCCGGTCAAAAGGGCCATCTGAAAAAAGTGTAAAATCCAGAAAGGCAGGACAGGCCATGGAGAACTGGGAGCCTTCTTATGCTGATGGGCGGGATGTAAATTGCCAACAGACACTCGGGAGAAGTGTATGGTGTTTCCTGAAACATCCAGAAAACAAAGCAACAGAGCCTATGGCACTTCCACTTATGGTCCTATAGCTTAGGGAAATTAAAATCAAAAAGACACAGCCACCCCAAAGTTTGGGACGCCTCTGTTTACAAGAACCTCATTTACCGTACAAGTTCAATATCACAGAAAGTGAAAAATGGATAAAGAACTTGTGGTACTTATGTACAATGCAGTATCATTCAGCAATGAAATCTATGTCATCAGGCCCGTAGCAGCATAATGAGTGGATTCAGGTACGATGATTCTAACTGAAATAAGTCACACAGAAAAAGAAACATCATAAGATATCACTAATACACGGAATGTAAACTGGGCTACACAAGAACTGAATTACAGAACAGAACAGGGTCTCAAATTTAGAAAACCAACTTATGCTTGCTTAAGGGGAAAGGTGAGTTGGGGTGCTGCATAAAACCAGAGATTGAAATGAGCACAGATAAAGTTCCTTAAGCCAAATATGGAATAGACAAGAGCTACTCCTTGCTCAACGAATGGACTCAAAACCCCATATTAAACGCCTAAGAATGTACCTGACTAGTAAGTATCTTAAAACCTATGGATTGCTATGTCTCCAAAAGAGAATCAAGCGTGTGTACAGGGGCATAAACGCAGCAGTGATAGGATTGGAGAGGTTCGGTGAGCAAATGAAGACCCTTTGAAGTCATATTTCATGGTACCCATTCCACGGGTTTCAACTACCCAGTTTTAAGGTATTCTTCCTTCAGCTAAAACATGCATGTGGAACCTAGAGTATGATCAACCATGTGATCGGGAGACGTGTTCAAATATGTCTCAGTTTTCGTACCCTGGTACTCGGGTGGAACATTCCAGACGCTTTACTAACACTCTCCCGACTTGGAGAGTCAGTCCCTTTAACCTCCTATTTGGCCCAGTTTGCAATTTCTGCAGAAGATGAACAGGAATAGCGAGAACCAATGAGAGACTAGCTGGAGGTGTCTGGATGGGCAAATTTAACTCTCATTTCCCACCAGGAAGAGGAATTAACCAAAGGCTCAGCGTGCCGTGCCGGAACCAGATTAGGGCCTGAAGCCATCCTGCGGTGTTGCGGCCAGGTCACAAGAAAGCGAGTTGAAGAAAGGAGCTCAGGGGCACTGTAATTCACAAACCTGCAGAGTTATAAATGACAGCTATCGTCCAAAAATATACTGAAGTAAGGCTGCCAAGAGGACTTGAAAGTGGGGCAGAATTGCAGGAAACCGATTTCAGGAGGTAGACTGGAATTGCATTGAAAGCATAGGAAAAGAGGCAGAACGTCCACAATGATGCACTTGGCCAAAAAGGGCGTATGCGTTTTTTCCTGAATATATTCAGGAAAAAACGCATACGCCCTTTTTGGCCAACCAAGCAAGCTTGCAAAGGAAATCTGCACTACAATGAAGTCTCACTTCCCCCTGGTCAAAAGGGCCATCTGAAAAAAGTGTAAAATCCAGCAAGGCAGGACAGGCCATGGAGAACTGGGAGCCTTGTTATGCTGATGGGCGGGATGTAAATTGCCAACAGACACTCGGGAGAAGTGTATGGTGTTTCCTGAAACATCTAAAAAACAAAGCAACAGAGCCTAGGGCACTTCCACTTATGGTCCTATAGTTTAGGGAAATTAAAATCAAAAAGACACAGCCACCCCAAAGTTTGGGACGCCTCTGTTTACAAGAACCTCGTTTACCGTACGAGTTCAATATCACAGAAAGTGAAAAATGGATAAAGAACTTGTGGTACTTACGTACAATGCAGTATCACTCAGCAATGAAATCTATGTCATCAGGCCCGTAGCAGCATAATGAGTGGTTTCAGGTACGATGATTCTAACTGAAATAAGTCACACAGAAAAAGAAACATCATAAGATATCACTAATACACGGAATGTAAACTGGGCTACACAAGAACTGAATTACAGAACAGAACAGGGTCTCAAATTTAGAAAACCAACTTATGCTTGCTTAAGGGGAAAGGTGAGTTGGGGTGCTGCATAAAACCAGAGATTGAAATGAGCACAGATAAAGTTCCTTAAGCCAAATATGGAATAGACAAGAGCTACTCCTTGCTCAACGAATGGACTCAAAACCCCATATTAAACGCCTAAGAATGTACCTGACTAGTAAGTATCTTAAAACCTATGGATTGCTATGTCTCCAAAAGAGAATCAAGCGTGTGTACAGGGGCATAAACGCAGCAGTGATAGGATTGGAGAGTTTCGGTGAGCAAATGAAGACCCTTTGAAGTCATATTGCATGGTACCCATTCCACGGGTTTCAACTACCCAGTTTTAAGGTATTCTTCCTTCAGCTAAAACATGCATGTGGAACCCAGAGTATGATCAACCGTGTGAACGGGAGACGAGTTCAAATATGTCTCAGGTTTCGTACCCTGGTACTCGGGTGCAACATTCCAGACGCTTTACTAACACTCTCCCGACTTGGAGAGTCAGCGCCTTTAACCTCCTGTTTGGCCCAGTTTGCAATTTCTGCAGAAGATGAACAGGAATAGCGAGAACCAATGAGAGACTAGCTGGAGGTGTCTGGATGGGCAAATTTAACTCTCATTTCCCACCAGGAAGAGGAATTAACCAAAGGCTCAGCGTGCCATGCCGGAACCAGATTAGGGCCTGAAGCCATCCTGCGGTGTTGCGGCCAGCTCACAAGAAAGCGAGTTGAAGAAAGGAGCTCAGGGGCACTGTAATTCACAAACCTGCAGAGTTATAAATGACAGCTATCGTCCAAAAATATACTGAAGTAAGGCTGCCAAGAGGACTTGAAAGTGGGGCAGAATTGCAGGAAACCGATTTCAGGAGGTAGACTGGAATTGCATTGAAAGCATAGGAAAAGAGGCAGAACGTCCACAATGATGCACTTGGCCAAAAAGGGCGTATGCGTTTTTTCCTGAATATATTCAGGAAAAAACGCATACGCCCTTTTTGGCCAACCAAGCAAGCTTGCAAAGGAAATCTGCACTACAATGAAGTCTCACTTCTCCCTGGTCAAAAGGGCCATCTGAAAAAAGTGTAAAATCCAGAAAGTCAGAACAGGCCATGGAGAACTGGGAGCCTTGTTATGCTGATGGGCGGGATGTAAATTGCCAACAGACACTCGGGAGAAGTGTATGGTGTTTCCTGAAACATCCAGAAAACAAAGCAACAGAGCCTAGGGCACTTCCACTTATGGTCCTATAGCTTAGGGAAATTAAAATCAAAAAGACACAGCCACCCCAAAGTTTGGGACGCCTCTGTTTACAAGAACCTCATTTACCGTACAAGTTCAATATCACAGAAAGTGAAAAATGGATAAAGAACTTGTTGTACTTATGTACAATGCAGTATCATTCAGCAATGAAATCTATGTCATCAGGCCCGTAGCAGCATAATGAGTGGATTCAGGTACGATGATTCTAACTGAAATAAGTCACACAGAAAAAGAAACATCATAAGATATCACTAATACACGGAATGTAAACTGGGCTACACAAGAACTGAATTACAGAACAGAACAGGGTCTCAAATTTAGAAAACCAACTTATGCTTGCTTAAGGGGAAAGGTGAGTTGGGGTGCTGCATAAAACCAGAGATTGAAATTAGCACAGATAAAGTTACTTAAGCCAAATATGGAATAGACAAGAGCTACTCCTTGCTCAACGAAATTGACTGAACACCCCATATTAAACGCCTAAGAATGTACCTGACTAGTAAGTATCTTAAAACCTATGGATTGCTATGTCTCCAAAAGAGAATCAAGCATGTGTAAAGGGGCATAAACGCAGCAGTGATAGGATTGGAGAGGTTCGGTGAGCAAATGAAGACCCTTTGAAGTCATATTGCATGATACCCATTCCACGGGTTTCAACTACCCAGGTTTAAGGTATTCTTCCTTCAGCTAAAACATGCATGTGGAACCCAGAGTATGATCAACCATGTGAACGGGAGACGTGTTCAAATATGTCTCAGTTTTCCTCCCCTGGTACTCGGGTGCAACATTCCAGACGCTTTACTAACACTCTCCCCACTTGTAGAGTCAGCGCCTTTAACCTCCTGTTTGGCCCAGTTTGCAAATTCTGCGGAAGATGAACAGGAATAGGGAGAACCAATGAGAGACTAGCTGGAGGTATCTGGACGGGCAAATTTAACTCTCATTTCCCACCAGGAAGAGGAACTAACCAAAGGCTCAGCGTGCCGTGCCGGAACCAGATTAGGGCCTGAAGCCATCCTGCGGTGTTGCGGCCAGCTCACAAGAAAGCGAGTTGAAGAAAGGAGCTCAGGGGCACTGTAATTCACAAACCTGCAGAGTTATAAATGACAGCTATCGTCCAAAAATATACTGAAGTAAGGCTGCCAAGAGGACTTGAAAGCGGGGCAGAATTGCAGGAAAACGATTTCAGGAGGTAGACTGGAATTGCATTGAAAGCACAGGAAAAGAGGCAGAACGTCCACAATGATGCACTTGGCCAAAAAGGGCGTATGCGATTTTTCCTGAATATATTCAGGAAAAAACGCATACGCCCTTTTTGGCCAACCAAGCAAGCTTGCAAAGGAAATCTGCACTACAATGAAGTCTCACTTCCCCCCAGTAAAAAGGGCCATCTGTAAAAAGTGTAAAATCCAGCAAGGCAGGACAGGCCATGGAGAACTGGGAGCCTTGTTATGCTGATGGGCGGGATGTAAATTGCCAACAGACACTCGCGAGAAGTGTATGGTGTTTCCTGAAACATCTAAAAAACAAAGCAACAGAGCCTAGGGCACTTCCACTTATGGTCCTATAGCTTAGGGAAATTAAAATCAAACAGACACAGCCACCCCAAAGTTTGGGACGCCTCTGTTTACAAGAACCTCGTTTACCGTACAAGTTCAATATCACAGAAAGTGAAAAATGGATAAAGAACTTGTGGTACTTACGTACAATGCAGTATCACTCAGCAATGAAATCTATGTCATCAGGCCCGTAGCAGAATAATGAGTGGATTCAGGTACGATGATTCTAACTGAAATAAGTCACACAGAAAAAGAAACATCATAAGATATCACTAATACACGGAATGTAAACTGGACTACACAGGAACTGAATTACAGAACAGAACAGGGTCTCAAATTTAGAAAACCAACTTATGCTTGCTTAAGGGTAAAGGTGAGTTGGGGTGCTGCATAAAACCAGAGATTGAAATGAGCACAGATAAAGTTCCTTAAGCCAAATATGGAATAGACAAGAGCTACTCCTTGCTCAACGAAATGGACTCAACACCCCATATTAAACGCCTAAGAATGTACCTGACTAGTAAGTATCTTAAAACCTATGGATTGCTATGTCTCCAAAAGAGAATCAAGCGTGTGTACAGGGGCATAAACGCAGCAGTGATAGGATTGGAGAGGTTCGGTGAGCAAATGAAGACCCTTTGAAGTCATATTTCATGGTACCCATTCCACGGGTCTCAACTCTCCAGGTTTAAGGTATTCTTCCTTCAGCTAAAACATGCATGTGGAACCCAGAGTATGATCAACCGTGTGAACGGCAGACGTGTTCAAATATGTCTCAGTTTTCCTCCCCTGGTACTCGGGTGCAACATTCCAGACGCTTTACTAACACTCTCTCCACTTGGAGAGTCAGCGCCTTTAACCTCCTGTTTGGCCCAGTTTGCAATTTCTGCGGAAGATGAACAGGAATAGGGAGAACCAATGAGAGACTAGCTGGAGGTGTCTGGACGGGCAAATTTAACTCTCATTTCCCACCAGGAAGAGGAATTAACCAAAGGCTCAGCATGCCGTGCCGAAACCAGATTAGGGCCTGAAGCCATCCTGCGGTGTTGCGGCCAGGTCACAAGAAAGCGAGTTGAAGAAAGGAGCTCAGGGGCACTGTAATTCACAAACCTGCAGAGTTATAAATGACAGCTATCGTCCAAAAATATACTGAAGTAAGGCTGCCAAGAGGACTTGAAAGTGGGGCAGAATTGCAGGAAACCGATTTCAGGAGGTAGACTGGAATTGCATTGAAAGCATAGGAAAAGAGGCAGAACGTCCACAATGATGCACTTGGCCAAAAAGGGCGTATGCGTTTTTTCCTGAATATATTCAGGAAAAAACGCATACGCCCTTTTTGGCCAACCAAGCAAGCTTGCAAAGGAAATCTGCACTACAATGAAGTCTCACTTCCCCCTGGTCAAAAGGGCCATCTGAAAAAAGTGTAAAATCCAGCAAGGCAGGACAGGCCATGGAGAACTGGGAGCCTTGTTATGCTGATGGGCGGGATGTAAATTGCCAACAGACACTCGGGAGAAGTGTATGGTGTTTCCTGAAACATCTAAAAAACAAAGCAACAGAGCCTAGGGCACTTCCACTTATGGTCCTATAGTTTAGGGAAATTAAAATCAAAAAGACACAGCCACCCCAAAGTTTGGGACGCCTCTGTTTACAAGAACCTCGTTTACCGTACGAGTTCAATATCACAGAAAGTGAAAAATGGATAAAGAACTTGTGGTACTTACGTACAATGCAGTATCACTCAGCAATGAAATCTATGTCATCAGGCCCGTAGCAGCATAATGAGTGGTTTCAGGTACGATGATTCTAACTGAAATAAGTCACACAGAAAAAGAAACATCATAAGATATCACTAATACACGGAATGTAAACTGGGCTACACAAGAACTGAATTACAGAACAGAACAGGGTCTCAAATTTAGAAAACCAACTTATGCTTGCTTAAGGGGAAAGGTGAGTTGGGGTGCTGCATAAAACCAGAGATTGAAATGAGCACAGATAAAGTTCCTTAAGCCAAATATGGAATAGACAAGAGCTACTCCTTGCTCAACGAAATGGACTCAACACCCCATATTAAACGCCTAAGAATGTACCTGACTAGTAAGTATCTTAAAACCTATGGATTGCTATGTCTCCAAAAGAGAATCAAGCGTGTGTACAGGGGCATAAACGCAGCAGTGATAGGATTGGAGAGGTTCGGTGAGCAAATGAAGACCCTTTGAAGTCATATTTCATGGTACCCATTCCACGGGTCTCAACTCTCCAGGTTTAAGGTATTCTTCCTTCAGCTAAAACATGCATGTGGAACCCAGAGTATGATCAACCGTGTGAACGGCAGACGTGTTCAAATATGTCTCAGTTTTCCTCCCCTGGTACTCGGGTGCAACATTCCAGACGCTTTACTAACACTCTCTCCACTTGGAGAGTCAGCGCCTTTAACCTCCTGTTTGGCCCAGTTTGCAATTTCTGCGGAAGATGAACAGGAATAGGGAGAACCAATGAGAGACTAGCTGGAGGTGTCTGGACGGGCAAATTTAACTCTCATTTCCCACCAGGAAGAGGAATTAACCAAAGGCTCAGCATGCCGTGCCGAAACCAGATTAGGGCCTGAAGCCATCCTGCGGTGTTGCGGCCAGGTCACAAGAAAGCGAGTTGAAGAAAGGAGCTCAGGGGCACTGTAATTCACAAACCTGCAGAGTTATAAATGACAGCTATCGTCCAAAAATATACTGAAGTAAGGCTGCCAAGAGGACTTGAAAGTGGGGCAGAATTGCAGGAAACCGATTTCAGGAGGTAGACTGGAATTGCATTGAAAGCATAGGAAAAGAGGCAGAACGTCCACAATGATGCACTTGGCCAAAAAGGGCGTATGCGTTTTTTCCTGAATATATTCAGGAAAAAACGCATACGCCCTTTTTGGCCAACCAAGCAAGCTTGCAAAGGAAATCTGCACTACAATGAAGTCTCACTTCCCCCTGGTCAAAAGGGCCATCTGAAAAAAGTGTAAAATCCAGCAAGGCAGGACAGGCCATGGAGAACTGGGAGCCTTGTTATGCTGATGGGCGGGATGTAAATTGCCAACAGACACTCGGGAGAAGTGTATGGTGTTTCCTGAAACATCTAAAAAACAAAGCAACAGAGCCTAGGGCACTTCCACTTATGGTCCTATAGTTTAGGGAAATTAAAATCAAAAAGACACAGCCACCCCAAAGTTTGGGACGCCTCTGTTTACAAGAACCTCGTTTACCGTACGAGTTCAATATCACAGAAAGTGAAAAATGGATAAAGAACTTGTGGTACTTACGTACAATGCAGTATCACTCAGCAATGAAATCTATGTCATCAGGCCCGTAGCAGCATAATGAGTGGTTTCAGGTACGATGATTCTAACTGAAATAAGTCACACAGAAAAAGAAACATCATAAGATATCACTAATACACGGAATGTAAACTGGGCTACACAAGAACTGAATTACAGAACAGAACAGGGTCTCAAATTTAGAAAACCAACTTATGCTTGCTTAAGGGGAAAGGTGAGTTGGGGTGCTGCATAAAACCAGAGATTGAAATGAGCACAGATAAAGTTCCTTAAGCCAAATATGGAATAGACAAGAGCTACTCCTTGCTCAACGAATGGACTCAAAACCCCATATTAAACGCCTAAGAATGTACCTGACTAGTAAGTATCTTAAAACCTATGGATTGCTATGTCTCCAAAAGAGAATCAAGCGTGTGTACAGGGGCATAAACGCAGCAGTGATAGGATTGGAGAGTTTCGGTGAGCAAATGAAGACCCTTTGAAGTCATATTGCATGGTACCCATTCCACGGGTTTCAACTACCCAGTTTTAAGGTATTCTTCCTTCAGCTAAAACATGCATGTGGAACCCAGAGTATGATCAACCGTGTGAACGGGAGACGAGTTCAAATATGTCTCAGGTTTCGTACCCTGGTACTCGGGTGCAACATTCCAGACGCTTTACTAACACTCTCCCGACTTGGAGAGTCAGCGCCTTTAACCTCCTGTTTGGCCCAGTTTGCAATTTCTGCAGAAGATGAACAGGAATAGCGAGAACCAATGAGAGACTAGCTGGAGGTGTCTGGATGGGCAAATTTAACTCTCATTTCCCACCAGGAAGAGGAATTAACCAAAGGCTCAGCGTGCCATGCCGGAACCAGATTAGGGCCTGAAGCCATCCTGCGGTGTTGCGGCCAGCTCACAAGAAAGCGAGTTGAAGAAAGGAGCTCAGGGGCACTGTAATTCACAAACCTGCAGAGTTATAAATGACAGCTATCGTCCAAAAATATACTGAAGTAAGGCTGCCAAGAGGACTTGAAAGCGGGGCAGAATTGCAGGAAACCCATTTCAGGAGGTAGACTGGAATTGCATTGAAAGCATAGGAAAAGAGGCAGAACGTCCACAATGATGCACTTGGCCAAAAAGGGCGTATGCGTTTTTTCCTGAATATATTCAGGAAAAAACGCATACGCCCTTTTTGGCCAACCAAGCAAACTTGCAAAGGAAATCTGCACTACAATGAAGTCTCACTTCACCCTGGTCAAAAGAGCCATCTGAAAAAAGTGTAAAATCCAGAAAGGCAGGAGAGGCCATGGAGAACTGGGAGCCTTGTTATGCTGATGGGCGGGATGTAAATTGCCAACAGACATTCTGGAGAAGTGTATGGTGTTTCCTGAAACATCTAAAAAACAAAGCAACAGAGCCTAGGGCACTTCCACTTATGGTCCTATAGCTTAGGGAAATTAAAATCAAAAAGTCACAGCCACCCCGAAGTTTGGAACGGCTCTGTTTACAAGAACCTCGTTTACAGTACAAGTTCAACATCGCAGAAAGTGAAAAATGGATAAAGAAGTTGTGGTATTTACTTACAAAGCAATATCACTCAGCAATGAAATCTATGTCATCAGGCCCTTAGCAGCACAATGAGTGGATTCAGGTATGATGATTCTAACTGAAATAAGTCACACAGAAAAAGAAACATCATAAGATATCAGTAATACATGGAATGTAAACTTGGCTACACAGGAACTGAATTACAGAACAGAACAGGGTCTCAAATTTAGAAAACCATCTTATGCTTGCTTAAGGGGAAAGGTGAGTTGGAGTGCTGCATAAAACCAGAGATTGAAATGAACACAGATAAAGTTCCTTAAGCCAAATATGGAATAGACAAGAGCTACTCCTTGCTCAACGAAATGGACACAACACCGCATATTAAACGCCTAAGAATGTACCTGACTAGTAAGTATCTTAAAACCTATGGATTGCTATGTCTCCGAAAGAGAATCAAGTATGTGTACAGGGGCATAAACGCAGCAGTGATAGGATTGGAGAGGTTCGGTGAGCAAATGAAGACCCTTTGAAGTCATATTGCATGGTACCCATTCCACGGATTTCAACTACCCAGGTTTAAGGTATTCTTCCTTCAGCTAAAACATGCATGTGGAACCTAGAGTATGATCAACCATGTGATCGGGAGACGTGTTCAAATATGTCTCAGTTTTCATACCCTGGTACTCGGGTGCAACATTCCAGACGCTTTAAAACACTCTCCCAAATTGGAGAGTCAGCGCCTTTAACCTCCTGTTTGGCCCAGTTTGCAATTTCTGCGGAAGATAAACAGGAATAGCGAGAACCAATGAGAGACTAGCTGGAGGTGTGTGGACGGGCAAATTTAACTCTCATTTCCCACCAGGAAGAGGAATTAACCAAAGGCTCAGCGTGCCGTGCCGGAACCAGATTAGGGCCTGAAGCCATCCTGCGGTGTTGCGGCCAGCTCAAAAGAAAGCGAGTTGAAGAAAGGAGCTCAGGGGCACTGTAATTCACAAACCTGCAGAGTTATAAATGACAGCTATCGTCCAAAAATATACTGAAGTAAGGCTGCCAAGAGGACTTGAAAGTGGGGCAGAATTGCAGGAAACCCATTTCAGGAGGTAGACTGGAATTGCATTGAAAGCATAGGAAAAGAGGCAGAACGTCCACAATGATGCACTTGGCCAAAAAGGGCGTATGCGTTTTTTCCTGAATATATTCAGGAAAAAACGCATACACCCTTTTTGGCCAACCAAGCAAGCTTGCAAAGGAAATCTGCACTACAATGAAGTCTCACTTCCCCCCGGTCAAAAGGGCCATCTGGAAAAAGTGTAAAATCCAGAAAGGCAGGACAGGCCATGGAGAACTGGGAGCCTTGTTATGCTGATGGGCGGGATGTAAATTGCCAAAAGACACTCGGGAGAAGTGTATGGTGTTTCCTGAAACATCTAAAAAACAAAGCAACAGAGCCTAGGGCACTTCCACTTATGGTCCTATAGCTTAGGGAAATTAAAATCAAAAAGACACAGCCACCCCGAAGTTTGGGACGCCTCTGTTTACAAGAACCTCGTTTACAGTACAAGTTCAACATCGCAGAAAGTGAAAAATGGATAAAGAAGTTGTGGTATTTACTTACAAAGCAATATCACTCAGCAATGAAATCTATGTCATCAGGCCCTTAGCAGCACAATGAGTGGATTCAGGTATGATGATTCTAACTGAAATAAGTCACACAGAAAAAGAAACATCATAAGATATCAGTAATACATGGAATGTAAACTTGGCTACACAGGAACTGAATTACAGAACAGAACAGGGTCTCAAATTTAGAAAACCAACTTATGCTTGCTTAAGGGGAAAGGTGAGTTGGGGTGCTGCATAAAATCAGAGATTGAAATGAGCACAGATAAAGTTCCTTAAGCCAAATATGGAATAGACAAGAGCTACTCCTTGCTCAACGAAATGGACTCAACACCGCATATTAAACGCCTAAGAATGTACCTGACTAGTAAGTATCTTAAAACCTATGGATTGCTATGTCTCCGAAAGAGAATCAAGCATGTGTACAGGGGCATAAACGCAGCAGTGATTTGATTGGAGAGGTTCGGTGAGCAAATGAAGACCCTTTGAAGTCATATTGCATGGTACCCATTCCACGGGTTTCAACTACCCAGGTTTAAGGTATTCTTCCTTCAGCTAAAACATGCATGTGGAACTCAGAGTATGATCAACCGTGTGAACGGGAGACGAGTTCAAATATGTCTCAGTTTTCCTCCCCTGGTACTCGGGTGCAACATTCCAGACGCTTTACTAACACTCTCCCCACTTGGAGAGTCAGCGCCTTTAACCTCCTGTTTGGCCCAGTTTGCAATTTCTGCGGAAGATGAACAGGAATAACGAGAACCAATGAGAGACTAGCTGGAGGTGTCTGGACGGGCAAATTTAACTCTCATTTCCCACCAGGAAGAGGAATTAACCAAAGGCTCAGCGTGCCGTGCCGGAACCAGATTAGGGCCTGAAGCCATCCTGCAGTGTTGCGGCCAGCTCACAAGAAAGCGAGTTGAAGAAAGGGGCTCAGGGGCACTGTAATTCACAATCCTGCAGAGTTATAAATGACAGCTATCGTCCAAAAATATACTGAAGTAAGGCTGCCAAGAGGACTTGAAAGCGGGGCAGAATTGCAGGAAACCGATTTCAGGAGGTAGACTGGAATTGCATTGAAAGCATAGGAAAAGAGGCAGAACGTCCACAATGATGCACTTGGCCAAAAAGGGCGTATGCGTTTTTTCCTGAATATATTCAGGAAAAAACGCATACGCCCTTTTTGGCCAACCAAGCAAGCTTGCAAAGGAAATCTGCACTACAATGAAGTCTCACTTCCCCCCGGTCAAAAGGGCCATCTGAAAAAAGTGTAAAATCCAGAAAGGCAGGACAGGCCATGGAGAACTGGGAGCCTTGTTATGCTGATGGGCGGGATGTAAATTGCCAAGAGACACTCGGGAGAATTGTATGGTGTTTCCTGAAACATCTAAAAAACAAAGCAACAGAGCCTAGGGCACTTCCACTTATGGTCCTATAGCTTAGGGAAATTAAAATCAAAAATACAGAGCCACCCCAAAGTTTGGGACGCCTCTGTTTACAAGAACCTCGTTTACCGTACAAGTTCAATATCACAGAAAGTGAAAAATGGATAAAGAACTTGTGGTACTTACGTACAATGCAGTATCACTCAGCAATGAAATCTATGTCATCAGGCCCGTAGCAGCATAATGAGTGGATTCAGGTACGATGATTCTAACTGAAATAAGTCACACAGAAAAAGAAACATCATAAGATATCACTAATACACGGAATGTAAACTTGGCTACACAGGAACTGAATTCCAAAACAGAACAGGGTCTCAAATTTAGAAAACCAACTTATACTTGCTTAAGGGGAAAGGTGAGTTGGGGTGCTGCATAAAAGCAGAGATTGAAATGAGCACAGATAAAGTTCCTTAAGCCAAATATGGAATAGACAAGAGCTACTCCTTGCTCAACGAAATGGACTCAACACCCCATATTAAACGCCTAAGAATGTACCTGACTAGTAAGTATCTTAAAACCTATGGATTGCTATGTCTCCAAAAGAGAATCAAGCATGTGTACAGGGGCATAAACGCAGCAGTGATTTGATTGGAGAGGTTCGGTGAGCAAATGAAGACCCTTTGAATTCATATTGCATGGTATCCATTCCAAAGGTTTCAACTACCCAGGTTTAAGGTATTCTTCCTTCAGCTAAAACATGCATGTGGAACCCAGAGTATGATCAACCGTATGAACGGGAGACGTGTTCAAATATGTCTCAGTTTTCCTCCCCTGGTACTCGGGTGCAACATTCCAGACGCTTTACTAACACTCTCCCCACTTGGAGAGTCAGTCCCTTTAACCTCCTGTTTGGCCCAGTTTGCAATTTCTGCAGAAGGTGAACAGGAATAGCGAGAACCAATGAGAGACTAGCTGGAGGTGTCTGGACGGGCAAATTTAACTCTCATTTCCCAGCAGGAAGAGGAATTAACCAAAGGCTCAGCGTGCCGTGCCGGAAACAGATTAGGGCCTGAAGCCATCCTGCGGTGTTGCGGCCAGCTCACAAGAAAGTGAGTTGAAGAAAGGAGCTCAGGGGCACTGTAATTCACAAACCTGCAGAGTTATAAATGACAGCTATTGTCCAAAAATATACTGAAGTAAGGCTGCCAAGAGGACTTGAAAGCGGGGCAGAATTGCAGGAAACTGATTTCAGGAGGTAGACTGGAATTGCATTGAAAGCATAGGAAAAGAGGCAGAACGTCCACAATGATGCACTTGGCCAAAAAGGGCGTATGCGTTTTTTCCTGAATATATTCAGGAAAAAACGCATACGCCCTTTTTGGCCAACCAAGCAAGCTTGCAAAGGAAATCTGCACTACAATGAAGTCTCACTTCCCCCCAGTCAAAAGGGCCGTCTGAAAAAAGTGTAAAATCCAGAAACGCAGGACAGGCCATGGAGAACTGGGAGCCTTGTTATGCTGATGGGCGGGATGTAAATTGCCAACAGCCACTCGGGAGAAGTGTATGGTGTTTCCTGAAACATCTAAAAAACAAAGCAACAGAGCCTAGGGCACTTCCACTTATGGTCCTATAGCTTAGGGAAATTAAAATCAAAAAGACACAGCCACCCCAATGTTTGGGACGCCTCTGTTTACAAGAACCTCGTTTACTGTACAAGTTCAATATCACAGAAAGTGAAAAATGAATAAAGAACTTGTGGTACTTACGTACAATGCAGTATCACTCAGCAATGAAATCTATGTCATCAGGCCCGTAGCAGCATAATGAGTGGATTCAGGTACGATGATTCTAACTGAAATAAGTCACACAGAAAAAGAAACATCATAAGATATCACTAATACACGGAATGTAAACTGGGCTACACAAGAACTGAATTACAGAACAGAACAGGGTCTCAAATTTAGAAAACCAACTTACGCTTGCTTAAGGGGAAAGGTGAGTTGGGGTGCTGCATAAAACCAGAGATTGAAATGAGCACAGATAAAGTTCCTTAAGCCAAATATGGAATAGACAAGAGCTACTCCTTGCTCAACGAATGGACTCAAAACCCCATATTAAACGCCTAAGAATGTACCTGACTAGTAAGTATCTTAAAACCTATGGATTGCTATGTCTCCAAAAGAGAATCAAGCGTGTGTACAGGGGCATAAACGCAGCAGTGATAGGATTGGAGAGGTTCGGTGAGCAAATGAAGACCCTTTGAAGTCATATTTCATGGTACCCATTCCACGGGTTTCAACTACCCAGTTTTAAGGTATTCTTCCTTCAGCTAAAACATGCATGTGGAACCTAGAGTATGATCAACCATGTGATCGGGAGACGTGTTCAAATATGTCTCAGTTTTCGTACCCTGGTACTCGGGTGGAACATTCCAGACGCTTTACTAACACTCTCCCGACTTGGAGAGTCAGTCCCTTTAACCTCCTATTTGGCCCAGTTTGCAATTTCTGCAGAAGGTGAACAGGAATAGCGAGAACCAATGAGAGACTAGCTGGAGGTGTCTGGACGGGCAAATTTAACTCTCATTTCCCACCAGGAAGAGGAATTAACCAAAGGCTCAGCGTGCCGTGCCGGAAACAGATTAGGGCCTGAAGCCATCCTGCGGTGTTGCGGCCAGCTCACAAGAAAGTGAGTTGAAGAAAGGAGCTCAGGGGCACTGTAATTCACAAACCTGCAGAGTTATAAATGACAGCTATTGTCCAAAAATATACTGAAGTAAGGCTGCCAAGAGGACTTGAAAGCGGGGCAGAATTGCAGGAAACTGATTTCAGGAGGTAGACTGGAATTGCATTGAAAGCATAGGAAAAGAGGCAGAACGTCCACAATGATGCACTTGGCCAAAAAGGGCGTATGCGTTTTTTCCTGAATATATTCAGGAAAAAACGCATACGACCTTTTTGGCCAACCAAGCAAGCTTGCAAAGGAAATCTGCACTACAATGAAGTCTCACTTCCCCCCAGTCAAAAGGGCCGTCTGAAAAAAGTGTAAAATCCAGAAACGCAGGACAGGCCATGGAGAACTGGGAGCCTTGTTATGCTGATGGGCGGGATGTAAATTGCCAACAGCCACTCGGGAGAAGTGTATGGTGTTTCCTGAAACATCTAAAAAACAAAGCAACAGAGCCTAGGGCACTTCCACTTATGGTCCTATAGCTTAGGGAAATTAAAATCAAAAAGACACAGCCACCCCAATGTTTGGGACGCCTCTGTTTACAAGAACCTCGTTTACTGTACAAGTTCAATATCACAGAAAGTGAAAAATGAATAAAGAACTTGTGGTACTTACGTACAATGCAGTATCACTCAGCAATGAAATCTATGTCATCAGGCCCGTAGCAGCATAATGAGTGGATTCAGGTACGATGATTCTAACTGAAATAAGTCACACAGAAAAAGAAACATCATAAGATATCACTAATACACGGAATGTAAACTGGGCTACACAAGAACTGAATTACAGAACAGAACAGGGTCTCAAATTTAGAAAACCAACTTATGCTTGCTTAAGGGGAAAGGTGAGTTGGGGTGCTGCATAAAACCAGAGATTGAAATGAGCACAGATAAAGTTCCTTAAGCCAAATATGGAATAGACAAGAGCTACTCCTTGCTCAACGAATGGACTCAAAACCCCATATTAAACGCCTAAGAATGTACCTGACTAGTAAGTATCTTAAAACCTATGGATTGCTATGTCTCCAAAAGAGAATCAAGCGTGTGTACAGGGGCATAAACGCAGCAGTGATAGGATTGGAGAGGTTCGGTGAGCAAATGAAGACCCTTTGAAGTCATATTTCATGGTACCCATTCCACGGGTTTCAACTACCCAGTTTTAAGGTATTCTTCCTTCAGCTAAAACATGCATGTGGAACCTAGAGTATGATCAACCATGTGATCGGGAGACGTGTTCAAATATGTCTCAGTTTTCGTACCCTGGTACTCGGGTGGAACATTCCAGTCGCTTTACTAACACTCTCCCGACTTGGAGAGTCAGTCCCTTTAACCTCCTATTTGGCCCAGTTTGCAATTTCTGCAGAAGATGAACAGGAATAGCGAGAACCAATGAGAGACTAGCTGGAGGTGTCTGGATGGGCAAATTTAACTCTCATTTCCCACCAGGAAGAGGAATTAACCAAAGGCTCAGCGTGCCGTGCCGGAACCAGATTAGGGCCTGAAGCCATCCTGCGGTGTTGCGGCCAGGTCACAAGAAAGCGAGTTGAAGAAAGGAGCTCAGGGGCACTGTAATTCACAAACCTGCAGAGTTATAAATGACAGCTATCGTCCAAAAATATACTGAAGTAAGGCTGCCAAGAGGACTTGAAAGTGGGGCAGAATTGCAGGAAACCGATTTCAGGAGGTAGACTGGAATTGCATTGAAAGCATAGGAAAAGAGGCAGAACGTCCACAATGATGCACTTGGCCAAAAAGGGCGTATGCGTTTTTTCCTGAATATATTCAGGAAAAAACGCATACGCCCTTTTTGGCCAACCAAGCAAGCTTGCAAAGGAAATCTGCACTACAATGAAGTCTCACTTCCCCCTGGTCAAAAGGGCCATCTGAAAAAAGTGTAAAATCCAGCAAGGCAGGACAGGCCATGGAGAACTGGGAGCCTTGTTATGCTGATGGGCGGGATGTAAATTGCCAACAGACACTCGGGAGAAGTGTATGGTGTTTCCTGAAACATCTAAAAAACAAAGCAACAGAGCCTAGGGCACTTCCACTTATGGTCCTATAGCTTAGGGAAATTAAAATCAAAAAGACACAGCCACCCCAAAGTTTGGGACGCCTCTGTTTACAAGAACCTCGTTTACCGTACGAGTTCAATATCACAGAAAGTGAAAAATGGATAAAGAACTTGTGGTACTTACGTACAATGCAGTATCACTCAGCAATGAAATCTATGTCATCAGGCCCGTAGCAGCATAATGAGTGGATTCAGGTACGATGATTCTAACTGAAATAAGTCACACAGAAAAAGAAACATCATAAGATATCACTAATACACGGAATGTAAACTGGGCTACACAAGAACTGAATTACAGAACAGAACAGGGTCTCAAATTTAGAAAACCAACTTATGCTTGCTTAAGGGGAAAGGTGAGTTGGGGTGCTGCATAAAACCAGAGATTGAAATGAGCACAGATAAAGTTCCTTAAGCCAAATATGGAATAGACAAGAGCTACTCCTTGCTCAACAAATGGACTCAAAACCCCATATTAAACGCCTAAGAATGTACCTGACTAGTAAGTATCTTAAAACCTATGGATTGCTATGTCTCCAAAAGAGAATCAAGCGTGTGTACAGGGGCATAAACGCAGCAGTGATAGGATTGGAGAGGTTCGGTGAGCAAATGAAGACCCTTTGAAGTCATATTGCATGGTACCCATTCCACGGGTTTCAACTACCCAGTTTTAAGGTATTCTTCCTTCAGCTAAAACATGCATGTGGAACCCAGAGTATGATCAACCGTGTGAACGGGAGACGAGTTCAAATATGTCTCAGGTTTCGTACCCTGGTACTCGGGTGCAACATTCCAGACGCTTTACTAACACTCTCCCGACTTGGAGAGTCAGCGCCTTTAACCTCCTGTTTGGCCCAGTTTGCAATTTCTGCAGAAGATGAACAGGAATAGCGAGAACCAATGAGAGACTAGCTGGAGGTGTCTGGATGGGCAAATTTAACTCTCATTTCCCACCAGGAAGAGGAATTAACCAAAGGCTCAGCGTGCCGTGCCGGAACCAGATTAGGGCCTGAAGCCATCCTGCGGTGTTGCGGCCAGCTCACAAGAAAGCGAGTTGAAGAAAGGAGCTCAGGGGCACTGTAATTCACAAACCTGCAGAGTTATAAATGACAGCTATCGTCCAAAAATATACTGAAGTAAGGCTGCCAAGAGGACTTGAAAGTGGGGCAGAATTGCAGGAAACCGATTTCAGGAGGTAGACTGGAATTGCATTGAAAGCATAGGAAAAGAGGCAGAACGTCCACAATGATGCACTTGGCCAAAAAGGGCGTATGCGTTTTTTCCTGAATATATTCAGGAAAAAACGCATACGCCCTTTTTGGCCAACCAAGCAAGCTTGCAAAGGAAATCTGCACTACAATGAAGTCTCACTTGTCCCTGGTCAAAAGGGCCATCTGAAAAAAGTGTAAAATCCAGAAAGTCAGAACAGGCCATGGAGAACTGGGAGCCTTGTTATGCTGATGGGCGGGATGTAAATTGCCAACAGACACTCGGGAGAAGTGTATGGTGTTTCCTGAAACATCCAGAAAACAAAGCAACAGAGCCTAGGGCACTTCCACTTATGGTCCTATAGCTTAGGGAAATTAAAATCAAAAAGACACAGCCACCCCAAAGTTTGGGACGCCTCTGTTTACAAGAACCTCATTTACCGTACAAGTTCAATATCACAGAAAGTGAAAAATGGATAAAGAACTTGTGGTACTTATGTACAATGCAGTATCATTCAGCAATGAAATCTATGTCATCAGGCCCGTAGCAGCATAATGAGTGGATTCAGGTACGATGATTCTAACTGAAATAAGTCACACAGAAAAAGAAACATCATAAGATATCACTAATACACGGAATGTAAACTGGGCTACACAAGAACAGAATTACAGAACAGAACAGGGTCTCAAATTTAGAAAACCAACTTATGCTTGCTTAAGGGGAAAGGTGAGTTGGGGTGCTGCATAAAACCAGAGATTGAAATGAGCACAGATAAAGTTCCTTAAGCCAAATATGGAATAGACAAGAGCTACTCCTTGCTCAACGAATGGACTCAAAACCCCATATTAAACGCCTAAGAATGTACCTGACTAGTAAGTATCTTAAAACCTATGGATTGCTATGTCTCCAAAAGAGAATCAAGCGTGTGTACAGGGGCATAAACGCAGCAGTGATAGGATTGGAGAGGTTCGGTGAGCAAATGAAGACCCTTTGAAGTCATATTGCATGGTACCCATTCCACGGGTTTCAACTACCCAGTTTTAAGGTATTCTTCCTTCAGCTAAAACATGCATGTGGAACCCAGAGTATGATCAACCGTGTGAACGGGAGACGAGTTCAAATATGTCTCAGGTTTCGTACCCTGGTACTCGGGTGCAACATTCCAGACGCTTTACTAACACTCTCCCGACTTGGAGAGTCAGCGCCTTTAACCTCCTGTTTGGCCCAGTTTGCAATTTCTGCAGAAGATGAACAGGAATAGCAAGAACCAATGAGAGACTAGCTGGAGGTGTCTGGATGGGCAAATTTAACTCTCATTTCCCACCAGGAAGAGGAATTAACCAAAGGCTCAGCGTGCCGTGCCGGAACCAGATTAGGGCCTGAAGCCATCCTGCGGTGTTGCGGCCAGCTCACAAGAAAGCGAGTTGAAGAAAGGAGCTCAGGGGCATTGTTATTCACAAACCTGCAGAGTTATAAATGACAGCTATCGTCCAAAAATATACTGAAGTAAGGCTGCCAAGAGGACTTGAAAGTGGGGCAGAATTGCAGGAAACCGATTTCAGGAGGTAGACTGGAATTGCATTGAAAGCATAGGAAAAGAGGCAGAACGTCCACAATGATGCACTTGGCCAAAAAGGGCGTATGCGTTTTTTCCTGAATATATTCAGGAAAAAACGCATACGCCCTTTTTGGCCAACCAAGCAAGCTTGCAAAGGAAATCTGCACTACAATGAAGTCTCACTTCCCCCCGGTCAAAAGGGCCATCTGAAAAAAGTGTAAAATCCAGAAAGGCAGGACAGGCCATGGAGAACTGGGAGCCTTGTTATGCTGATGGGCGGGATGTAAATTGCCAACAGACACTCGGGAGAAGTGTATGGTGTTTCCTGAAACATCCAGAAAACAAAGCAACAGAGCCTAGGGCACTTCCACTTATGGTCCTATAGCTTAGGGAAATTAAAATCAAAAAGACACAGCCACCCCAAAGTTTGGGACGCCTCTGTTTACAAGAACCTCATTTACCGTACAAGTTCAATATCACAGAAAGTGAAAAATGGATAAAGAACTTGTGGTACTTATGTACAATGCAGTATCATTCAGCAATGAAATCTATGTCATCAGGCCCGTAGCAGCATAATGAGTGGATTCAGGTACGATGATTCTAACTGAAATAAGTCACACAGAAAAAGAAACATCATAAGATATCACTAATACACGGAATGTAAACTGGGCTACACAAGAACTGAATTACAGAACAGAACAGGGTCTCAAATTTAGAAAACCAACTTATGCTTGCTTAAGGGGAAAGGTGAGTTGGGGTGCTGCATAAAACCAGAGATTGAAATGAGCACAGATAAAGTTCCTTAAGCCAAATATGGAATAGACAAGAGCTACTCCTTGCTCAACGAATGGACTCAAAACCCCATATTAAACGCCTAAGAATGTACCTGACTAGTAAGTATCTTAAAACCTATGGATTGCTATGTCTCCAAAAGAGAATCAAGCGTGTGTACAGGGGCATAAACGCAGCAGTGATAGGATTGGAGAGGTTCGGTGAGCAAATGAAGACCCTTTGAAGTCATATTGCATGGTACCCATTCCACGGGTTTCAACTACCCAGTTTTAAGGTATTCTTCCTTCAGCTAAAACATGCATGTGGAACCTAGAGTATGATCAACCATGTGATCGGGAGACGTGTTCAAATATGTCTCAGTTTTCGTACCCTGGTACTCGGGTGGAACATTCCAGACGCTTTACTAACAC
Source organism: Grampus griseus (assembly GCF_964374135.1). NCBI lineage: Eukaryota > Metazoa > Chordata > Mammalia > Artiodactyla > Delphinidae > Grampus > Grampus griseus. The sequence continues at coordinate 175,423 of NW_028133000.1, read as the reverse complement.
TCTCCCGACTTGGAGAGTCAGTCCCTTTAACCTCCTATTTGGCCCAGTTTGCAATTTCTGCAGAAGATGAACAGGAATAGCGAGAACCAATGAGAGACTAGCTGGAGGTGTCTGGATGGGCAAATTTAACTCTCATTTCCCACCAGGAAGAGGAATTAACCAAAGGCTCAGCGTGCCGTGCCGGAACCAGATTAGGGCCTGAAGCCATCCTGCGGTGTTGCGGCCAGGTCAAAAGAAAGCGAGTTGAAGAAAGGAGCTCAGGGGCACTGTAATTCACAAACCTGCAGAATTATAAATGACAGCTATCGTCCAAAAATATACTGAAGTAAGGCTGCCAAGAGGACTTGAAAGTGGGGCAGAATTGCAGGAAACCGATTTCAGGAGGTAGACTGGAATTGCATTGAAAGCATAGGAAAAGAGGCAGAACGTCCACAATGATGCACTTGGCCAAAAAGGGCGTATGCGTTTTTTCCTGAATATATTCAGGAAAAAACGCATACGCCCTTTTTGGCCAACCAAGCAAGCTTGCAAAGGAAATCTGCACTACAATGAAGTCTCACTTCCCCCTGGTCAAAAGGGCCATCTGAAAAAAGTGTAAAATCCAGCAAGGCAGGACAGGCCATGGAGAACTGGGAGCCTTGTTATGCTGATGGGCGGGATGTAAATTGCCAACAGACACTCGGGAGAAGTGTATGGTGTTTCCTGAAACATCCAGAAAACAAAGCAACAGAGCCTAGGGCACTTCCACTTATGGTCCTATAGCTTAGGGAAATTAAAATCAAAAAGACACAGCCACCCCAAAGTTTGGGACGCCTCTGTTTACAAGAACCTCATTTACCGTACAAGTTCAATATCACAGAAAGTGAAAAATGGATAAAGAACTTGTGGTACTTATGTACAATGCAGTATCATTCAGCAATGAAATCTATGTCATCAGGCCCGTAGCAGCATAATGAGTGGATTCAGGTACGATGATTCTAACTGAAATAAGTCACACAGAAAAAGAAACATCATAAGATATCACTAATACACGGAATGTAAACTGGGCTACACAAGAACTGAATTACAGAACAGAACAGGGTCTCAAATTTAGAAAACCAACTTATGCTTGCTTAAGGGGAAAGGTGAGTTGGGGTGCTGCATAAAACCAGAGATTGAAATTAGCACAGATAAAGTTACTTAAGCCAAATATGGAATAGACAAGAGCTACTCCTTGCTCAACGAAATTGACTGAACACCCCATATTAAACGCCTAAGAATGTACCTGACTAGTAAGTATCTTAAAACCTATGGATTGCTATGTCTCCAAAAGAGAATCAAGCATGTGTAAAGGGGCATAAACGCAGCAGTGATAGGATTGGAGAGGTTCAGTGAGCAAATGAAGACCCTTTGAAGTCATATTGCATGGTACCCATTCCACGGGTTTCAACTACCCAGGTTTAAGGTATTCTTCCTTCAGCTAAAACATGCATGTGGAACCCAGAGTATGATCAACCATGTGAACGGGAGACGTGTTCAAATATGTCTCAGTTTTCCTCCCCTGGTACTCGGGTGCAACATTCCAGACGCTTTACTAACACTCTCCCCACTTGTGGAGTCAGCGCCTTTAACCTCCTGTTTGGCCCAGTTTGCAAATTCTGCGGAAGATGAACAGGAATAGGGAGAACCAATGAGAGACTAGCTGGAGGTATCTGGACGGGCAAATTTAACTCTCATTTCCCACCAGGAAGAGGAACTAACCAAAGGCTCAGCGTGCCGTGCCGGAACCAGATTAGGGCCTGAAGCCATCCTGCGGTGTTGCGGCCAGCTCACAAGAAAGCGAGTTGAAGAAAGGAGCTCAGGGGCACTGTAATTCACAAAACTGCAGAGTTATAAATGACAGCTATCGTCCAAAAATATACTGAAGTAAGGCTGCCAAGAGGACTTGAAAGCGGGGCAGAATTGCAGGAAAACGATTTCAGGAGGTAGACTGGAATTGCATTGAAAGCACAGGAAAAGAGGCAGAACGTCCACAATGATGCACTTGGCCAAAAAGGGCGTATGCGATTTTTCCTGAATATATTCAGGAAAAAACGCATATGCCCTTTTTGGCCAACCAAGCAAGCTTGCAAAGGAAATCTGCACTACAATGAAGTCTCACTTCCCCCCAGTAAAAAGGGCCATCTGTAAAAAGTGTAAAATCCAGAAAGGCAGGACAGGCCATGGAGAACTGGGAGCCTTGTTATGCTGATGGGCGGGATGTAAATTGCCAACAGACACTCGCGAGAAGTGTATGGTGTTTACTGAAACATCTAAAAAACAAAGCAACAGAGCCTAGGGCACTTCCACTTATGGTCCTATAGCTTAGGGAAATTAAAATCAAACAGACACAGCCACCCCAAAGTTTGGGACGCCTCTGTTTACAAGAACCTCGTTTACCGTACAAGTTCAATATCACAGAAAGTGAAAAATGGATAAAGAACTTGTGGTACTTATGTACAATGCAGTATCACTCAGCAATGAAATCTATGTCATCAGGCCCGTAGCAGAATAATGAGTGGATTCAGGTACGATGATTCTAACTGAAATAAGTCACACAGAAAAAGAAACATCATAAGATATCACTAATACACGGAATGTAAACTGGACTACACAGGAACTGAATTACAGAACAGAACAGGGTCTCAAATTTAGAAAACCAACTTATGCTTGCTTAAGGGTAAAGGTGAGTTGGGATGCTGCATAAAACCAGAGATTGAAATGAGCACAAATAAAGTTCCTTAAGCCAAATATGGAATAGACAAGAGCTACTCCTTGCTCAACGAAATGGACTCAACACCCCATATTAAACGCCTAAGAATGTACCTGACTAGTAAGTATCTTAAAACCTATGGATTGCTATGTCTCCGAAAGAGAATCAAGCGTGTCTACAGGGGCATAAACGCAGCAGTGATAGGATTGGAGAGGTTCGGTGAGCAAATGAAGACCCTTTCAAGTCATATTGCATTGTACCCATTACACGGGTCTCAACTCTCCAGGTTTAAGGTATTCTTCCTTCAGCTAAAACATGCATGTGGAACCCAGAGTATGATCAACCGTGTGAACGGGAGACGTGTTCAAATATGTTTCAGTTTTCCTCCCCTGGTACTCGGGTGCAACATTCCAGATGCTTTACTAACACTCTCCCGACTTGGAGAGTCAGTCCCTTTAACCTCCTGTTTGGCCCAGTTTGCAATTTCTGCGGAAGATGAACAGGAATAGCGAGAACCAATGAGAGGCTAGCCAGAGGTGTCTGGACGGGCAAATTTAACTCTCATTTCCCACCAGGAAGAGGAATTAACCAAAGGCTCAGCGTGCCGTGCCGGAACCAGATTAGGGCCTGAAGCCATCCTGCGGTGTTGCGGCCAGCTCACAAGATAGCGAGTTGAAGAAAGGAGCTCAGGGGCACTGTAATTCACAAACCTGCAGAGTTATAAATGACAGCTATCGTCCAAAAATATACTGAAGTAAGGCTGCCAAGAGGACTTGAAAGCGGGGTAGAATTGCAGGAAACCGATTTCAGGAGGTAGACTGGAATTGCATTCAAAGCATATGAAAAGAGGCAGAACGTCCACAATGATGCACTTGGCCAAAAAGGGCGTATGCGTATTTTCCTGAATATATTCAGGAAAAAACGCATACGCCCTTTTTGGCCAACCAAGCAAGCTTGCAAAGGAAATCTGCACTACAATGAAGTCTCACTTCCCCCCGGTCAAAAGGGCCATCTGAAAAAAGTGTAAAATCCAGAAAGGCAGGACAGGCCATGGAGAACTGGGAGTCTTGTTATGCTGATGGGCGGGATGTAAATTGCCAACAGACACTCAGGAGAAGTGTATGGTGTTTCCTGAAACATCTAAAAAACAAAGCAACAGAGCCCAGGGCACTTCCACTTATGGTCCTATAGCTTAGGGAAATTAAAATCAAAAAGACACAGCCACCCCAAAGTTTGGGACGCCTCTGTTTACAAGAACCTCGTTTACCGTACAAGTTCAATATCACAGAAAGTGAAAAATGGATAAAGAACTTGTGGTACTTACGTACAATGCAGTATCACTCAGCAATGAAATCTATGTCATCAGGCCCGTAGCAGCATAATGAGTGGATTCAGGTACGATGATTCTAACTGAAATAAGTCACACAGAAAAAGAAACATCATAAGATATCACTAATACACGGAATGTAAACTGGGCTACACAAGAACTGAATTACAGAACAGAACAGGGTCTCAAATTTAGAAAACCAACTTATGCTTGCTTAAGGGGAAAGGTGAGTTGGGGTGCTGCATAAAACCAGAGATTGAAATTAGCACAGATAAAGTTCCTTAAGCCAAATATGGAATAGACAAGAGCTACTCCTTGCTCAACGAAATTGACTGAACACCCCATATTAAACGCCTAAGAATGTACCTGACTAGTAAGTATCTTAAAACCTATGGATTGCTATGTCTCCGAAAGAGAATCAAGCATGTGTACAGGGGCATAAACGCAGCAGTGATAGGATTGGAGAGGTTCGGTGAGCAAATGAAGACCCTTTGAAGTCATATTGCATGGTACCCATTCCACGGGTTTCAACTACCCAGGTTTAAAGTATTCTTCCTTCAGCTAAAACATGCATGTGGAACCCAGAGTATGATCAACCATGTGAACGGGAGATGTGTTCAAATATGTCTCAGTTCTCCTCCCCTGGTACTCGGGTGCAACATTCCAGATGCTTTACTAACACTCTCTCCACTTGTGGAGTCAGCGCCTTTAACCTCCTGTTTGGCCCAGTTTGCAATTTCTGCGGAAGATGAACAGGAATAGGGAGAACCAATGAGAGACTAGCTGGAGGTATCTGGACGGGCAAATTTAACTCTCATTTCCAACCAGGAAGAGGAACTAACCAAAGGCTCAGCGTGCCGTGCCGGAACCAGATTAGGGCCTGAAGCCATCCTGCGGTGTTGTGGCCAGCTAAAAAGAAAGCGAGTTGAAGAAAGGAGCTCAGGGGCACTGTAATTCACAAACATGCAGAGTTATAAATGACAGCTATCGTCCAAAAATATACTGAAGTAAGGCTGCCAAGAGGACTTGAAAGCGGGGCAGAATTGCAGGAAACCGATTTCAGGAGGTAGACTGGAATTGCATTGAAAGCATAGGAAAAGAGGCAGAACGTCCACAATGATGCACTTGGCCAAAAAGGGCGTATGCGTTTTTTCCTGAATATATTCAGGAAAAAACGCATACGCCCTTTTTGGCCAACCAAGCAAGCTTGCAAAGGAAATCTGCACTACAATGAAGTCTCACTTCCCCCCGGTCAAAAGGGCCATCTGAAAAAAGTGTAAAATCCAGAAAGGCAGGACAGGCCATGGAGAACTGGGAGCCTTGTTATGCTGATGGGCGGGATGTAAATTGCCAACAGACACTCGGGAGAAGTGTATGGTGTTTCCTGAAATATCTAAAAAACAAAGCAACAGATCCTAGGGCACTTCCACTTATGGTCCTATAGCTTAGGGAAATTAAAATCAAAAAGACACAGCCACCCCAAAGTTTGGGACGCCTCTGTTTACAAGAACCTCGTTTACAGTACAAGTTCAACATCGAAGAAAGTGAAAAATGGATAAAGAAGTTGTGGTATTTACTTACAAAGCAATATCACTCAGCAATGAAATCTTTGTCATCAGGCCCTTAGCAGCACAATGAGTGGATTCAGGTACGATGATTCTAACTGAAATAAGTCACACAGAAAAAGAAACATCATAAGATATCAGTAATACACGGAATGTAAACTTGGCTACACAGGAACTGAATTCCAAAACAGAACAGTGTCTCAAAATTAGAAAACCAACTTATGCTTGCTTAAGGGGAAAGGTGAGTTGGGGTGCTGCATAAAACCAGAGATTGAAATGAGCACAGATAAAGTTCCTTAAGCCAAATATGGAATAGACAAGAGCTACTCCTTGCTCAACGAAATGGACTCAACATCGCATATTAAACGCCTAAGAATGTACCTGAATAGTAAGTATCTTAAAACTTATGGATTGCTATGTCTCCAAAAGAGAATCAAGCGTGTGTACAGGGGCATAAACACAGCAGTGATAGGATTGGAGAGGTTCGGTGAGCAAATGAAGACCCTTTGAAGTCATATTGCATGGTACCCATTCCACGGGCCTCAACTCTCCAGGTTTAAGGTATTCTTCCTTCAGGTAAAACATGCATGTGGAACCCAGAGTATGATCAACCGTGTGGACGGGAGACGTGTTCAAATATGTCTCAGTTTTCCTCCCCTGGTACTCGGGTGCAACATTCCAGACGCTTTACTAACACTCTCCCGACATGGAGAGTCAGTCCCTTTATCCTCATGTTTGGCCCAGTTTGCAATTTCTGCGGAAGATGAACAGGAATAGCGAGAACCAATGAGAGACTAGCTGGAGGTGTCTGGACGGGCAAATTTAACTCTCATTTCCCACCAGGAAGAGGAAATAACCAAAGGCTCAGCGTGCCGTGCCGGAACCAGATTAGGGCCTGAAGCCATCCTGCGGTGTTGCGGCCAGCTCAAAAGAAAGCGAGTTGAAGAAAGGAGCTCAGGGGCACTGTAATTCACAAACCTGCAGAGTTATAAATGACAGCTATCGTCCAAAAATATACTGAAATAAGGCTGCCAAGAGGACTTGAAAGCCGGGCAGAATTGCAGGAAACCGATTTCAGGAGGTAGACTGGAATTGCATTGAAAGCATAGGAAAAGAGGCAGAACGTCCACAATGATGCACTTGGCCAAAAAGGGCGTATGCGTTTTTTCCTGAATATATTCAGGAAAAAACGCATACGCCCTTTTTGGCCAACCAAGCAAGCTTGCAAAGGAAATCTGCACTACAATGAAGTCTCACTTCCCCCCGGTCAAAAGGGCCATCTGAAAAAAGTGTAAAATCCAGAAAGGCAGGACAGGCCATGGAGAACTGGGAGCCTTGTTATGCTGATGGGCGGGATGTAAATTGCCAACAGACACTCGGGAGAAGTGTATGGTGTTTCCTGAATCATCTAAAAAACAAAGCAACAGAGCCTAGGGCACTTCCACTTATGGTCCTATAGCTTAGGGAAATTAAAATCAAAAAGACACAGCCACCCCAAAGTTTGGGACGCCTCTGTTTACAAGAACCTCGTTTACCGTACTAGTTCAATATCACAGAAAGTGAAAAATGGATAAAGAACTTGTGGTAATTACGTACAATGCAGTATCACTCAGCAATGAAATCTATGTCATCAGGCCCGTAGCAGCATAATGAGTGGATTCAGGTACGACGATTCTAACTGAAATAAGTCATACAGAAAAAGAAACATCATAAGATATCAGTAATACACGGAATGTAAACTTGGCTACACAGGAACTGAATTCCAAAACAGAACAGGGTCTCAAATTTAGAAAACCATCTTATGCTTGCTTAAGGGGAAAGGTGAGTTGGGGTGCTGCATAAAACCAGAGATTGAAATGAACACAGATAAAGTTCCTTAAGCCAAATATGGAATAGACAAGAGCTACTCCTTGCTCAACGAAATGGACTCAACACCCCATATTAAACGCCTAAGAATGTACCTGAATAGTAAGTATCTTAAAACTTATGGATTGCTATGTCTCCAAAAGAGAATCAAGCGTGTGTACAGGGGCATAAACACAGCAGTGATAGGATTAGAGAGGTTCGGTGAGCAAATGAAGACCCTTTGAAGTCATATTGCATGGTACCCATTCCACGGGCCTCAACTCTCCAGGTTTAAGGTATTCTTCCTTCAGGTAAAACATGCATGTGGAACCCAGAGTATGATCAACCGTGTGGACGGGAGACATGTTCAAATATGTCTCAGTTTTCCTCCCCTGGTACTCGGGTGCAACATTCCAGACGCTTTACTAACCCTCTCCCGACATGGAGAGTCAGTCCCTTTAACCTCATGTTTGGCCCAGTTTGCAATTTCTGCGGAAGATGAACAGGAATAGCGAGAACCAATGAGAGACTAGCTGGAGGTGTCTGGACGGGCAAATTTAACTCTCATTTCCCACCAGGAAGAGGAAATAACCAAAGGCTCAGCGTGCCGTGCCGGAACCAGATTAGGGCCTGAAGCCATCCTGCGGTGTTGCGGCCAGCTCAAAAGAAAGCGAGTTGAAGAAAGGAGCTCAGGGGCACTGTAATTCACAAACCTGCAGAGTTATAAATGACAGCTATCGTCCAAAAATATACTGAAGTAAGGCTGCCAAGAGGACTTGAAAGCGGGGCAGAATTGCAGGAAACCGATTTCAGGAGGTAGACTGGAATTGCATTGAAAGCATAGGAAAAGAGGCAGAATGTCCACAATGATGCACTTGGCCAAAAAGGGCGTATGCGTTTTTTCCTGAATATATTCAGGAAAAAACGCATACGCCCTTTTTGGCCAACCAAGCAAGCTTGCAAAGGAAATCTGCACTACAATGAAGTCTCACTTCCCCCTGGTCAAAAGGGCCATCTGAAAAAATTGTAAAATCCAGAAAGGCAGGACAGGCCATGGAGAACTGGGAGCCTTGTTATGCTGATGGGCGGGATGTAAATTGCCAACAGACACTCGGGAGAAGTGTATGGTGTTTCCTGAAACATCTAAAAAACAAAGCAACAGAGCCTAGGGCACTTCCACTTATGGTCCTATAGCTTAGGGAAATTAAAATCAAAAAGACACAGCCACCCCAAAATTTGGGACGCCTCTGTTTACAAGAACCTCGTTTACCGTACAAGTTCAATATCACAGAAAGTGAAAAATGGATAAAGAACTTGTGGTACTTACGTACAATGCAGTATCACTCAGCAATGAAATCTATGTCATCAGGCCCGTAGCAGCATAATGAGTGGATTCAGGTACGATGATTCTAACTGAAATAAGTCACACAGAAAAAGAAACATCATAAGATATCACTAATACACGGAATGTAAACTTGGCTACACAGGAACTGAATTCCAAAACACAACAGGGTCTGAAATTTAGAAAACCAACTTATGCTTGCTTAAGGGGAAAGGTGAGTTGGGGTGCTGCATAAAACCAGAGATTGAAATGATCACAGATAAAGTTCCTTAAGCCAAATATGGAATAGACAAGAGCTACTCCTTGCTCAACGAAATGGACTCAACACCCCATATTAAACGCCTAAGCATGTTCCTGAATAGTAAGTATCTTAAAACCTATGGATTGCTATGTCTCTGAAAGAGAATCAAGCGTGTGTACAGGGGCATAAACGCAGCAGTGATAGGATTGGAGAGGTTCGGTGAGCAAATGAAGACCCTTTGAAGTCATATTGCATGGCACCCATTACACGGGTCTCAACTCTCCAGGTTTAAGGTATTCTTCCTTCAGCTAAAACATGCATGTGGAACCCAGAGTATGACCAACCGTGTGAACAGGGGACGTGTTCAAATATGTCTCAGTTTTCGTACCCTGGTACTCGGGTGCAACATTCCAGATGCTTTACTAACACTCTCCCGACTTGGAGAGTCAGTCCCTTTAACCTCCTGTTTGGCCCAGTTTGCAATTTCTGTGGAAGATGAACAGGAATAGCGAGAACCAATGAGAGACTAGCTGGAGGTGTCTGGACGGGCAAATTTAACTCTCATTTCCCACCAGGAAGAGGAATTAACCAAAGGCTCAGCGTGCCGTGCCGGAACCAGATTAGGGCCTGAAGCCATCCTGCGGTGTTGCGGCCAGCTCAAAAGAAAGCGAGTTGAAGAAAGGAGCTCAGGGGCACTGTAATTCACAAACCTGCAGAGTTATAAATGACAGCTATCGTCCAAAAATATACTGAAGTAAGGCTGCCAAGAGGACTTGAAAGCGGGGCAGAATTGCAGGAAACCGATTTCAGGAGGTAGACTGGAATTGCATTGAAAGCATAGGAAAAGAGGCAGAACGTCCACAATGATGCACTTGGCCAAAAAGGGCGTATGCGTTTTTTCCTGAATATATTCAGGAAAAAACGCATACGCCCTTTTTGGCCAACCAAGCAATCTTGCAAAGGAAATCTGCACTACAATGAAGTCTCACTTCCCCCCGGTCAAAAGGGCCATCTGAAAAAAGTGTAAAATCCAGAAAGGCAGGACAGGCCATGGAGAACTGGGAGCCTTGTTATGCTGATTGGCGGGATGTAAATTGCCAACAGACACTCGGGAGAAGTGTATGGTGTTTCCTGAAACATCTAAAAAACAAAGCAACAGAGCCTAGGGCACTTCCACTTATGGTCCTATAGCTTAGGGAAATTAAAATCAAAAAGACACAGCCACCCCAAAGTTTGGGACGCCTCTGTTTACAAGAACCTCGTTTACCGTACTAGTTCAATATCACAGAAAGTGAAAAATGGATAAAGAACTTGTGGTAATTACGTACAATGCAGTATCACTCAGCAATGAAATCTATGTCATCAGGCCCGTAGCAGCATAATGAGTGGATTCAGGTACGACGATTCTAATTGAAATAAGTCATACAGAAAAAGAAACATCATAAGATATCAGTAATACACGGAATGTAAACTTGGCTACACAGGAACTGAATTCCAAAACAGAACAGGGTCTCAAATTTAGAAAACCATCTTATGCTTGCTTAAGGGGAAAGGTGAGTTGGGGTGCTGCATAAAACCAGAAATTGAAATGAGCACAGATAAAGTTCCTTAAGCCAAATATGGAATAGACAAGAGCTACTCCTTGCTCAACGAAATGGACTCAACACCCCATATCAAACGCCTAAGAATGTACCTGACTAGTAAGTATCTTAAAACCTATGGATTGCTATGTCTCCAAAAGAGAATCAAGCGTGTGTACAGGGGCATAAACGCAGCAGTGATAGGATTAGAGAGGTTCGGTGAGCAAATGAAGACCCTTTGAAGTCATATTGCATGGTACCCATTCCACGGGTCTCAACTACCCAGGTTTAAGGTATTCTTCCTTCAGCTGAAACATGCATGTGGAACCCAGAGTATGATCAACCGTGTGAATGGGAGACGTGTTCAAATATGTCTCAGTTTTCCTGCCTGGTACTCGGGTGCAACATTCCAGATGCTTTACTAACACTCTCCCGACATGGAGAGTCAGTCCCTTTAACCTCATGTTTGGCCCAGTTTGCAATTTCTGCGGAAGATGAACAGGAATAGGGAGAAACAATGAGAGACTAGCTGGAGGTGTCTGGACGGGCAAATTTAACTCTCATTTCCCACCAGGAAGAGGAATTAACCAAAGGCTCAGCGTGCCGTGCCGGAACCAGATTAGGGCCTGAAGCCATCATGCGGTGTTGCGGCCAGCTCAAAAGAAAGCGAGTTGAAGAAAGGAGCTCAGGGGCACTGTAATTCACAAACCTGCAGAGTTATAAATGACAGCTATCATCCAAAAATATACTGAAGTAAGGCTGCCAAGCGGACTTGAAAGCCGGGCAGAATTGCAGGAAACCGATTTCAGGAGGTAGACTGGAATTGCATTGAAAGCATAGGAAAAGAGGCAGAACGTCCACAATGATGCACTTGGCCAAAAAGGGCGTATGCGTTTTTTCCTGAATATATTCAGGAAAAAACGCATACGCCCTTTTTGGCCAACCAAGCAAGCTTGCAAAGGAAATCTGCACTACAATGAAGTCTCACTTCCCCCTGGTCAAAAGGGCCATCTGAAAAAAGTGTAAAATCCAGAAAGGCAGGACAGGCCATGGAGAACTGGGAGCCTTGTTATGCTGATGGGCGGGATGTAAATTGCCAACAGAAACTCGGGAGAAGTGTATGGTGTTTCCTGAAACATCTAAAAAACAAAGCAACAGAGCCTAGGGTACTTCCACTTATGGTCCTATAGCTTAGGGAAATTAAAATCAAAAAGACACAGCCACCCCAAAGTTTGGGACGCCTCTGTTTACAAGAACCTCGTTTACCGTACAAGTTCAATATCACAGAAAGTGAAAAATGGATAAAGAACTTGTGGTACTTACGTACAATGCAGTATCACTCAGCAATGAAATCTATGTCATCAGGCCCGTAGCAGCATAATGAGTGGATTCAGGTACGATGATTCTAACTGAAATAAGTCACACAGAAAAAGAAACATCATAAGATATCACTAATACACGGAATGTAAACTTGGCTACACAGGAACTGAATTCCACAACAGAACAGGGTCTCAAATTTAGAAAACCAACTTATGCTTGCTTAAGGGGAAAGGTGAGTTGGGGTGCTGCATAAAACCAGAGATTGAAATGAGCACAGATAAAGTTCCTTAAGCCAAATATGGAATAGACAAGAGCTACTCCTTGCTCAATGAAATGGACTCAACACCCCATATTAAACGCCTAAGAATGTACCTCACTAGTAAGTATCTTAAAACCTATGGATTGCTATGTCTCCAAAAGAGAATCAAGCGTGTGTACAGGGGCATAAACGCAGCAGTGATAGGATTGGAGAGGTTCGGTGAGCAAATGAAGACCCTTTGAAGTCATATTGCATGGTACCCATTCCACGGGTTTCAACTACCCAGGTTTAAAGTATTCTTCCTTCAGCTAAAACATGCATGTGGAACCCAGAGTATGATCAACCATGTGAACGGGAGACGTGTTCAAATATGTCTCAGTTTTCCTCCCCTGGTACTCGGGTGCAACATTCCAGACGCTTTACTAACACTCTCTCCACTTGTGGAGTCAGCGCCTTTAACCTCCTGTTTGGCCCAGTTTGCAATTTCTGCGGAAGATGAACAGGAATAGGGAGAACCAATGAGAGACTAGCTGGAGGTATCTGGACGGGCAAATTTAACTCTCATTTCCCACCAGGAAGAGGAACTAACCAAAGGCTCAGCGTGCCGTGCCGGAACCAGATTAGGGCCTGAAGCCATCCTGCGGTGTTGTGGCCAGCTAAAAAGAAAGCGAGTTGAAGAAAGGAGCTCAGGGGCACTGTAATTCACAAACCTGCAGAGTTATAAATGACAGCTATCGTCCAAAAATATACTGAAGTAAGGCTGCCAAGAGGACTTGAAAGCGGGGCAGAATTGCAGGAAACCGATTTCAGGAGGTAGACTGGAATTGCATTGAAAGCATAGGAAAAGAGGCAGAACGTCCACAATGATGCACTTGGCCAAAAAGGGCGTATGCGTTTTTTCCTGAATATATTCAGGAAAAAACGCATACGCCCTTTTTGGCCAACCAAGCAAGCTTGCAAAGGAAATCTGCACTACAATGAAGTCTCCCTTCCCCCCGGTCAAAAGGGCCATCTGAAAAAAGTGTAAAATCCAGAAAGGCAGGACAGGCCATGGAGAACTGGGAGCCTTGTTATGCTGATGGGCGGGATGTAAATTGCCAACAGACACTCGGGAGAAGTGTATGGTGTTTCCTGAAATATCTAAAAAACAAAGCAACAGATCCTAGGGCACTTCCACTTATGGTCCTATAGCTTAGGGAAATTAAAATCAAAAAGACACAGCCACCCCAAAGTTTGGGACGCCTCTGTTTACAAGAACCTCGTTTACAGTACAAGTTCAACATCGCAGAAAGTGAAAAATGGATAAAGAAGTTGTGGTATTTACTTACAAAGCAATATCACTCAGCAATGAAATCTATGTCATCAGGCCCTTAGCAGCACAATGAGTGGATTCAGGTACGATGATTCTAACTGAAATAAGTCACACAGAAAAAGAAACATCATAAGATATCAGTAATACACGGAATGTAAACTTGGCTACACAGGAACTGAATTCCAAAACAGAACAGTGTCTCAAAATTAGAAAACCAACTTATGCTTGCTTAAGGGGAAAGGTGAGTTGGGGTGCTGCATAAAACCAGAGATTGAAATGAGCACAGATAAAGTTCCTTAAGCCAAATATGGAATAGACAAGAGCTACTCCTTGCTCAACGAAATGGACTCAACATCGCATATTAAACGCCTAAGAATGTACCTGAATAGTAAGTATCTTAAAACTTATGGATTGCTATGTCTCCAAAAGAGAATCAAGCGTGTGTACAGGGGCATAAACACAGCAGTGATAGGATTGGAGAGGTTCGGTGAGCAAATGAAGACCCTTTGAAGTCATATTGCATGGTACCCATTCCACGGGCCTCAACTCTCCAGGTTTAAGGTATTCTTCCTTCAGGTAAAACATGCATGTGGAACCCAGAGTATGATCAACCGTGTGGACGGGAGACGTGTTCAAATATGTCTCAGTTTTCCTCCCCTGGTACTCGGGTGCAACATTCCAGACGCTTTACTAACACTCTCCCGACATGGAGAGTCAGTCCCTTTATCCTCATGTTTGGCCCAGTTTGCAATTTTTGCGGAAGATGAACAGGAATAGCGAGAACCAATGAGAGACTAGCTGGAGGTGTCTGGACGGGCAAATTTAACTCTCATTTCCCACCAGGAAGAGGAAATAACCAAAGGCTCAGCGTGCCGTGCCGGAACCAGATTAGGGCCTGAAGCCATCCTGCGGGGTTGCGGCCAGCTCAAAAGAAAGCGAGTTGAAGAAAGGAGCTCAGGGGCACTGTAATTCACAAACCTGCAGAGTTATAAATGACAGCTATCGTCCAAAAATATACTGAAATAAGGCTGCCAAGAGGACTTGAAAGCCGGGCAGAATTGCAGGAAACCGATTTCAGGAGGTAGACTGGAATTGCATTGAAAGCATAGGAAAAGAGGCAGAACGTCCACAATGATGCACTTGGCCAAAAAGGGCGTATGCGTTTTTTCCTGAATATATTCAGGAAAAAACGCATACGCCCTTTTTGGCCAACCAAGCAAGCTTTCAAAGGAAATCTGCACTACAATGAAGTCTCACTTCCCCCCGGTCAAAAGGGCCATCTGAAAAAAGTGTAAAATCCAGAAAGGCAGGACAGGCCATGGAGAACTGGGAGCCTTGTTATGCTGATGGGCGGGATGTAAATTGCCAACAGACACTCGGGAGAAGTGTATGGTGTTTCCTGAAACATCTAAAAAACAAAGCAACAGAGCCTAGGGCACTTCCACTTATGGTCCTATAGCTTAGGGAAATTAAAATCAAAAAGACACAGCCACCCCAAAGTTTGGGACGCCTCTGTTTACAAGAACCTCGTTTACCGTACTAGTTCAATATCACAGAAAGTGAAAAATGGATAAAGAACTTGTGGTAATTACGTACAATGCAGTATCACTCAGCAATGCAATCTATGTCATCAGGCCCGTAGCAGCATAATGAGTGGATTCAGGTACGACGATTCTAACTGAAATAAGTCATACAGAAAAAGAAACATCATAAGATATCAGTAATACACGGAAGGTAAACTTGGCTACACAGGAACTGAATTCCAAAACAGAACAGGGTCTCAAATTTAGAAAACCATCTTATGCTTGCTTAAGGGGAAAGGTGAGTTGGGGTGCTGCATAAAACCAGAGATTGAAATGAACACAGATAAAGTTCCTTAAGCCAAATATGGAATAGACAAGAGCTACTCCTTGCTCAACGAAATGGACTCAACACCCCATATTAAACGCCTAAGAATGTACCTGAATAGTAAGTATCTTAAAACTTATGGATTGCTATGTCTCCAAAAGAGAATCAAGCGTGTGTACAGGGGCATAAACACAGCAGTGATAGGATTAGAGAGGTTCGGTGAGCAAATGAAGACCCTTTGAAGTCATATTGCATGGTACCCATTCCACGGGCCTCAACTCTCCAGGTTTAAGGTATTCTTCCTTCAGGTAAAACATGCATGTGGAACCCAGAGTATGATCAACCGTGTGGACGGGAGACGTGTTCAAATATGTCTCAGTTTTCCTCCCCTGGTACTCGGGTGCAACATTCCAGACGCTTTACTAACCCTCTCCCGACATGGAGAGTCAGTCCCTTTAACCTCATGTTTGGCCCAGTTTGCAATTTCTGCGGAAGATGAACAGGAATAGCGAGAACCAATGAGAGACTAGCTGGAGGTGTCTGGACGGGCAAATTTAACTCTCATTTCCCACCAGGAAGAGGAAATAACCAAAGGCTCAGCGTGCCGTGCCGGAACCAGATTAGGGCCTGAAGCCATCCTGCGGTGTTGCGGCCAGCTCAAAAGAAAGCGAGTTGAAGAAAGGAGCTCAGGGGCACTGTAATTCACAAACCTGCAGAGTTATAAATGACAGCTATCATCCAAAAATATACTGAAGTAAGGCTGCCAAGAGGACTTGAAAGCCGGGCAGAATTGCAGGAAACCGATTTCAGGAGGTAGACTGGAATTGCATTGAAAGCATAGGAAAAGAGGCAGAACGTCCACAATGATGCACTTGGCCAAAAAGAGTGTATGCGTTTTTTCCTGAATATATTCAGGAAAAAACGCATACGCCCTTTTTGGCCAACCAAGCAAGCTTGCAAAGGAAATCTGCACTACAATGAAGTCTCACTTCCCCCTGGTCAAAAGGGCCATCTGAAAAAAGTGTAAAATCCAGAAAGGCAGGACAGGCCATGGAGAACTGGGAGCCTTGTTATGCTGATGGGCGGGATGTAAATTGCCAACAGACACTCGGGAGAAGTGTATGGTGTTTCCTGAAACATCTAAAAAACAAAGCAACAGAGCCTAGGGCACTTCCACTTATGGTCCTATAGCTTAGGGAAATTAAAATCAAAAAGACACAGCCACCCCAAAGTTTGGGACGCCTCTGTTTACAAG
This sequence comes from Grampus griseus, assembly GCF_964374135.1. Classification (NCBI taxonomy): domain Eukaryota; kingdom Metazoa; phylum Chordata; class Mammalia; order Artiodactyla; family Delphinidae; genus Grampus; species Grampus griseus. The sequence goes on along the minus strand of NW_028133000.1, from coordinate 158,798 downwards.
AACCTCGTTTACCGTACAAGTTCAATATCACAGAAAGTGAAAAATGGATAAAGAACTTGTGGTACTTACGTACAATGCAGTATCACTCAGCAATGAAATCTATGTCATCAGGCCCGTAGCAGCATAATGAGTGGATTCAGGTACGATGATTCTAACTGAAATAAGTCACACAGAAAAAGAAACATCATAAGATATCACTAATACACGGAATGTAAACTTGGCTACACAGGAACTGAATTCCAAAACAGAACAGGGTCTCAAATTTAGAAAACCAACTTATGCTTGCTTAAGGGGAAAGGTGAGTTGGGGTGCTGCATAAAACCAGAGATTGAAATGAGCACAGATAAAGTTCCTTAAGCCAAATATGGAATAGACAAGAGCTACTCCTTGCTCAATGAAATGGACTCAACACCCCATATTAAACGCCTAAGAATGTACCTCACTAGTAAGTATCTTAAAACCTATGGATTGCTATGTCTCCAAAAGAGAATCAAGCGTGTGTACAGGGGCATAAACGCAGCAGTGATAGGATTGGAGAGGTTCGGTGAGCAAATGAAGACCCTTTGAAGTCATATTGCATGGTACCCATTCCACGGGTTTCAACTACCCAGGTTTAAAGTATTCTTCCTTCAGCTAAAACATGCATGTGGAACCCAGAGTATGATCAACCATGTGAACGGGAGACGTGTTCAAATATGTCTCAGTTTTCCTCCCCTGGTACTCGGGTGCAACATTCCAGACGCTTTACTAACACTCTCTCCACTTGTGGAGTCAGCGCCTTTAACCTCCTGTTTGGCCCAGTTTGCAATTTCTGCGGAAGATGAACAGGAATAGGGAGAACCAATGAGAGACTAGCTGGAGGTATCTGGACGGGCAAATTTAACTCTCATTTCCCACCAGGAAGAGGAACTAACCAAAGGCTCAGCGTGCCGTGCCGGAACCAGATTAGGGCCTGAAGCCATCCTGCGGTGTTGTGGCCAGCTAAAAAGAAAGCGAGTTGAAGAAAGGAGCTCAGGGGCACTGTAATTCACAAACCTGCAGAGTTATAAATGACAGCTATCGTCCAAAAATATACTGAAGTAAGGCTGCCAAGAGGACTTGAAAGCGGGGCAGAATTGCAGGAAACCGATTTCAGGAGGTAGACTGGAATTGCATTGAAAGCATAGGAAAAGAGGCAGAACGTCCACAATGATGCACTTGGCCAAAAAGGGCGTATGCGTTTTTTCCTGAATATATTCAGGAAAAAACGCATACGCCCTTTTTGGCCAACCAAGCAAGCTTGCAAAGGAAATCTGCACTACAATGAAGTCTCACTTCCCCCCGGTCAAAAGGGCCATCTGAAAAAAGTGTAAAATCCAGAAAGGCAGGACAGGCCATGGAGAACTGGGAGCCTTGTTATGCTGATGGGCGGGATGTAAATTGCCAACAGACACTCGGGAGAAGTGTATGGTGTTTCCTGAAATATCTAAAAAACAAAGCAACAGATCCTAGGGCACTTCCACTTATGGTCCTATAGCTTAGGGAAATTAAAATCAAAAAGACACAGCCACCCCAAAGTTTGGGACGCCTCTGTTTACAAGAACCTCGTTTACAGTACAAGTTCAACATCGCAGAAAGTGAAAAATGGATAAAGAAGTTGTGGTATTTACTTACAAAGCAATATCACTCAGCAATGAAATCTATGTCATCAGGCCCTTAGCAGCACAATGAGTGGATTCAGGTACGATGATTCTAACTGAAATAAGTCACACAGAAAAAGAAACATCATAAGATATCAGTAATACACGGAATGTAAACTTGGCTACACAGGAACTGAATTCCAAAACAGAACAGTGTCTCAAAATTAGAAAACCAACTTATGCTTGCTTAAGGGGAAAGGTGAGTTGGGGTGCTGCATAAAACCAGAGATTGAAATGAGCACAGATAAAGTTCCTTAAGCCAAATATGGAATAGACAAGAGCTACTCCTTGCTCAACGAAATGGACTCAACATCGCATATTAAACGCCTAAGAATGTACCTGAATAGTAAGTATCTTAAAACTTATGGATTGCTATGTCTCCAAAAGAGAATCAAGCGTGTGTACAGGGGCATAAACACAGCAGTGATAGGATTGGAGAGGTTCGGTGAGCAAATGAAGACCCTTTGAAGTCATATTGCATGGTACCCATTCCACGGGCCTCAACTCTCCAGGTTTAAGGTATTCTTCCTTCAGGTAAAACATGCATGTGGAACCCAGAGTATGATCAACCGTGTGGACGGGAGACGTGTTCAAATATGTCTCAGTTTTCCTCCCCTGGTACTCGGGTGCAACATTCCAGACGCTTTACTAACACTCTCCCGACATGGAGAGTCAGTCCCTTTATCCTCATGTTTGGCCCAGTTTGCAATTTCTGCGGAAGATGAACAGGAATAGCGAGAACCAATGAGAGACTAGCTGGAGGTGTCTGGACGGGCAAATTTAACTCTCATTTCCCACCAGGAAGAGGAAATAACCAAAGGCTCAGCGTGCCGTGCCGGAACCAGATTAGGGCCTGAAGCCATCCTGCGGGGTTGCGGCCAGCTCAAAAGAAAGCGAGTTGAAGAAAGGAGCTCAGGGGCACTGTAATTCACAAACCTGCAGAGTTATAAATGACAGCTATCGTCCAAAAATATACTGAAATAAGGCTGCCAAGAGGACTTGAAAGCCGGGCAGAATTGCAGGAAACCGATTTCAGGAGGTAGACTGGAATTGCATTGAAAGCATAGGAAAAGAGGCAGAACGTCCACAATGATGCACTTGGCCAAAAAGGGCGTATGCGTTTTTTCCTGAATATATTCAGGAAAAAACGCATACGCCCTTTTTGGCCAACCAAGCAAGCTTGCAAAGGAAATCTGCACTACAATGAAGTCTCACTTCCCCCCGGTCAAAAGGGCCATGTGAAAAAAGTGTAAAATCCAGAAAGGCAGGACAGGCCATGGAGAACTGGGAGCCTTGTTATGCTGATGGGCGGGATGTAAATTGCCAACAGACACTCGGGAGAAGTGTATGGTGTTTCCTGAAACATCTAAAAAACAAAGCAACAGAGCCTAGGGCACTTCCACTTATGGTCCTATAGCTTAGGGAAATTAAAATCAAAAAGACACAGCCATCCCGAAGTTTGGAACGGCTCTGTTTACAAGAACCTCGTTTACAGTACAAGTTCAACATCGCAGAAAGTGAAAAATGGATAAAGAAGTTGTGGTATTTACTTACAAAGCAATATCACTCAGCACTGAAATCTATGTCATCAGGCCCTTAACAGCACAATGAGTGGATTCAGGTATGATGATTCTAACTGAAATAAGTCACACAGAAAAAGAAACATCATAAGATATCACTAATACACGGAATGTAAACTTGGCTACACAGGAACTGAATTACAGAACAGAACAGGGTCTCAAATTTAGAAAACCAACTTATGCTTGCTTAAGGGGAAAGGTGAGTTGGGGTGCTGCATAAAACCAGAGATTGAAATGAGCACAGATAAAGTTCCTTAAGCCAAATATGGAATAGACAAGAGCTACTCCTTGCTCAACGAAATGGACTCAACACCCCATATTAAACGCCTAAGAATGTACCTGACTAGTAACTATCTTAAAACCTATGGATTGCTATGTCTCCAAAAGAGAATCAAGCGTGTGTACAGGGGAATAAACGCAGCAGTGATAGGATTGGAGAGGTTCGGTGAGCAAATGAAGACCCTTTGAAGTCATATTGCATGGTACCCATTCCACGGGTTTTAACTACCCAGGTTTAAGTTATTCTTCCTTCAGCTAAAACATGCATGTGGAACCCAGAGTATGATCAACCGTGTGAACGGGAGACGTGTTCAAATATGTCTCAGGTTCCCTCCCCTGGTACTCGGGTGCAACATTCCAGACGCTTCACTAACACTCTCCCCACTTGGAGAGTCAGCGCCTTTAATCTCCTGTTTGGCCCAGTTTGCAATTTCTGCGGAAGATGAACAGGAATAGGGAGAACCAATGAGAGACTAGCTGGAGGTGTCTGGACGGGCAAATTTAACTCTCATTTCCCACCAGGAAGAGGAAACAACCAAAGGCTCAGCGTGCCATGGGGGAACCAGTTTAGGGCCTGAAGCCATCCTGCGGTGTTGCGGCCAGGTCACAAGAAAGCGAGTTGAAGAAAGGAGCTCGGGGCACTGTAATTCACAAACCTGCAGAGTTATAAATGACAGCTATCGTCCAAAAATGTACTGAAGTAAGGCTGCCAAGAGGACTTGAAAGCGGGGCAGAATTGCAGGAAACCGATTTCAGGAGGTAGACTGGAATTGCATTGAAAGCATAGGAAAAGAGGCAGAACGTCCACAATAATGCACTTGGCCAAAAAGGGCGTATGCGTTTTTTCCTGAATATATTCAGGAAAAAACGCATACGCCCTTTTTGGCCAACCAAGCAAGCTTGCAAAGGAAATCTGCACTACAATGAAGTCTCACTTCCCCCTGGTCAAAAGGGCCATCTGAAAAAAGCATAAAATCCAGAAAGGCAGGACAGGCCATGGAGAACTGGGAGCCTTGTTATGCTGATGGGCGGGATGTAAATTGCCAACAGAAACTCGGGAGAAGTGTATGGTGTTTCCTGAAACATCTAAAAAACAAAGCAACAGAGCCTAGGGCACTTCCACTTATGGTCCTATAGCTTAGGGAAATTAAAATCAAAAAGACACAGCCACCCCAAAGTTTGGGACGCCTCTGTTTACAAGAACCTCGTTTACCGTACAAGTTCAATATCACAGAAAGTGAAAAATGGATAAAGAACTTGTGGTATTTACGTACAATGCAGTATCACTCAGCAATGAAATCTATGTCATCAGGCCCGTAGCAGCATAATGAGTGGATTCAGGTACGATGATTCTAACTGAAATAAGTCACACAGAAAAAGAAACATCATAAGATATCAGTAATACACGGAATGTAAACTTGGCTACACAGGAACTGAATTACAGAACAGAACAGGGTCTCAAATTTAGAAAACCAACTTATGCTTGCTTAAGGGGAAAGGTGAGTTGGGGTGCTGCATAAAACCAGAGATTGAAACGAGCACAGATAAAGTTCCTTAAGCCAAATATGGAATAGACAAGAGCTACTCCTTGCTCAACGAAATGGTCTCAACACCGCATATTAAACGCCTAAGAATGTACCTGACTAGTAAGTATCTTAAAACCTATGGATTGCTATGTCTCTGAAAGAGAATCAAGCATGTGCACAGGGGCATAAACGCAGCAGTGATAGGATTGGAGAGGTTCTTTGAGCAAATGAAGACCCTTTGAAGTCATATTGCATGGTACCCATTCCACGGGTTTCAACTACCCAGTTTTAAGGTATTCTTCCTTCAGCTAAAACATGCATGTGGAACCTAGAGTATGATCAACCATGTGATCGGGAGACGTGTTCAAATATGTCTCAGTTTTCATACCCTGGTACTCGGGTGCAACATTCCAGACGCTTTACTAACACTCTCCCGACTTGGAGAGTCAGTCCCTTTAACCTCCTGTTTGGCCCAGTTTGCAAATTCTGCGGAAGATGAACAGGAATAAGGAGAACCAATGAGAGACTAGCTGGAGGTGTCTGGACGGGCAAATTTAACTCTCATTTCCCACCAGGAAGAGGAATTAAACAAAGGCTCAGCGTGCCATGCCAGAACCAGATTAGGGCCTGAAGCCATCCTGCGGTGTTGCGGCCAGGTCACAAGAAAGCGAGTTGAAGAAAGGAGCTCAGGGGCACTTTAATTCACAAACCTGCAGAGTTATAAATGACAGCTATCGTCCAAAAATATACTGAAGTAAGGCTGCCAAGAGGACTTGAAAGCGGGGCAGAATTGCAGGAAACCGATTTCAGGAGGTAGACTGGAATTGCATTGAAAGCATAGGAAAAGAGGCAGAACGTCCACAATGATGCACTTGGCCAAAAAGGGCGTATGCGTTTTTTCCTGAATATATTCAGGAAAAAACGCATACGCCCTTTTTGGCCAACCAAGCAAACTTGCAAAGGAAATCTGCACTACAATGAAGTCTCACTTCCCCTAGGTCAAAAGGGGCATCTGAAAAAAGTGTAAAATCCAGAAAGGCAGGACAGGCCATGGAGACCTGGGAGCCTTGTTATGTTGATGGGCGGGATGTAAATTGCCAACAGACACTCCGGAGAAGTGTATGGTGTTTCCTGAAACATCTAAAAAACAAAGCAACAGAGCCTAGGGCACTTCCACTTATGGTCCTATAGCTTAGGGAAATTAAAATCAAAAAGACACAGCCACCCCAAAGTTTGGGACGCCTCTGTTTACAAGAACCTCGTTTACCGTACAAGTTCAATATCACAGAAAGTGAAAAATGGATAAAGAACTTGTGGTACTTACGTACAAAGCACTATCACTCAGCAATGAAATCTATGTCATCAGGCCCTTAGCAGCACAATGAGTGGATTCAGGTATGATGATTCTAACTGAAATAAGTCACACAGAAAAAGAAACATCATAAGATATCAGTAATACACGGAATGTAAACTTGGTTACACAGGAACTGAATTACAGAACACAACAGGGTCTCAAATTTAGAAAACCAACTTATGCTTGCTTAAGGGGAAAGGTGAGTTGGGGTGCTGCATAAAACCAGAGATTGAAATGAGCACAGATAAAGTTCCTTAAGCCAAATATGGAATAGACAAGAGCTACTCCTTGCTCAACGAAATGGACTCAACACCCCATATTAAACGCCTAAGAATGTACCTGACTAGTAAGTATCTTAAAACCTATGGATTGCTATGTCTCCGAAAGAGAATCAAGCATGTGTACAGGGGCATAAACGCAGCAGTGATGAGATTGGAGAGGTTCACTGAGCAAATGAAGACCCTTTGAAGTCATATTGCATGGTACCCATTCCACGGGATTTAACTACCCAGGTTTAAGTTATTCTTCCTTCAGCTAAAACATGCATGTGGAACCCAGAGTATGATCAACCGTGTGAACGGGAGACGTGTTCAAATATGTCTCAGTTTCCCTCCCCTGGTACTCGGGTGCAACATTCCAGACGCTTCACTAACATTCTCCCCACTTGGAGAGTCAGCGCCTTTAATCTCCTGTTTGGCCCAGTTTGCAATTTCTGCGGAAGATGAACAGGAATAGCGAGAACCAATGAGAGACTAGCTGGAGGTGTCTGGACGGGCAAATTTAACTCTCATTTCCCACCAGGAAGAGGAATTAACCAAAGGCTCAGCGTGCCGTGCCGGAACCAGATTAGGGCCTGAAGCCATCCTGCGGTGTTGCAGCCAGGTCACAAGAAAGCGAGTTGAAGAAAGGAGCTCAGGGGCACTGTAATTCACAAACCTGCAGAGTTATAAATGACAGCTATCGTCCAAAAATATACTGAAGTAAGGCTGCCAAGAGGACTTGAAAGCGGGGCAGAATTGCAGGAAACCGATTTCAGGAGGTAGACTGGAATTGCATTGAAAGCATAGGAAAAGAGGCAGAACGTCCACAATGATGCACTTGGCCAAAAAGGGCGTATGCGTTTTTTCCTGAATATATTCAGGAAAAAACGCATACGCCCTTTTTGGCCAACCAAGCAAACTTGCAAAGGAAATCTGCACTACAATGAAGTCTCACTTCCCCCCGGTCAAAAGGGCCATCTGCAAAAAGTGTAAAATCCAGAAAGGCAGGACAGGCCATGGAGACCTGGGAGCCTTGTTATGTTGATGGGCGGGATGTAAATTGCCAACAGACACTCGGGAGAAGTGTATGGTGTTTCCTGAAACATCTAAAAAACAAAGCAACAGAGCCTAGGGCACTTCCACTTATGGTCCTATAGCTTAGGGAAATTAAAATCAAAAAGACACAGCCACCTCAAAATTTGGGACGCCTCTGTTTACAAGAACCTCGTTTACCGTACAAGTTCAATATCACAGAAAGTGAAAAATGGATAAAGAACTTGTGGTACTTACGTACAAAGCACTATCACTCAGCAATGAAATCTATGTCATCAGGCCCTTAGCAGCACAATGAGTGGATTCAGGTATGATGATTCTAACTGAAATAAGTCACACAGAAAAAGAAACATCATAAGATATCAGTAATACACGGAATGTAAACTTGGCTACACAGGAACTGAATTACAGAACACAACAGGGTCTCAAATTTAGAAAACCAACTTATGCTTGCTTAAGGGGAAAGGTGAGTTGGGGTGCTGCATAAAACCAGAGATTGAAATGAGCACAGATAAAGTTCCTTAAGCCAAATATGGAATAGACAAGAGCTACTCCTTGCTCAACGAAATGGACTCAACACCACATATTAAACGCCTAAGAATGTACCTGATTAGTAAGTATCTTAAAACCTATGGATTGCTATGTCTCCGAAAGAGAATCAAGCATGTGTACAGGGGCATAAACGCAGCAGTCATGAGATTGGAGAGGTTCACTGAGCAAATGAAGACCCTTTGAAGTCATATTGCATGGTACCCATTCCACGGGTTTTAACTACCCAGGTTTAAGGTATTCTTCCTTCAGCTAAAACATGCATGTGGAACCTAGAGTATGATCAACCATGTGATCGGGAAACGTGTTCAAATATGTCTCAGTTTTCCGCCCCTGGTACTCGGGTGCAACATTCCAGACGCTTTACTAACACTCTCCCCAATTGGAGAGACAGCGCCTTTAACCTCCTGTTTGGCCCAGTTTGCAATTTCTGCGGAAGATGAACAGAAATAGGGAGAACCAATGAGAGACTAGCTGGAGGTGTCTGGACGGGCAAATTTAACTTTCATTTCCCACCAGGAAGAGGAAATAACCAAAGGCTCAGCGTGCCGTGCCGGAACAACATTAGGGCCTGAAGCCATCCTGCGGTGTTGCGACCAGCTCACAAGAAAGCGAGTTGAAGAAAGGAGCTTAGGGGCACTGTAATTCACAAACCTGCAGAGTTATAAATGACAGCTATCGTCCAAAAATATACTGAAGTAAGGCTGCCAAGAGGACTTGAAAGCGGGGCAGAATTGCAGGAAACCGATTTCAGGAGGTAGACTGGAATTGCATTGAAAGCATAGGAAAAGAGGCAGAACGTCCACAATGATGCACTTGGCCAAAAAGGGCGTATGCGTTTTTTCCTGAATATATTCAGGAAAAAACGCATACGCCCTTTTTGGACAACCAAGCAAGCTTGCAAAGGAAATCTGCACTACAATGAAGTCTCACTTCCCCCCGGTCAAAAGGGCCATCTGCAAAAAGTGTAAAATCCAGAAAGGCAGGACAGGCCATGGAGAACTGGGAGCCTTGTTATGCTGATGGGCGGGATGTAAATTGCCAACAGACACTCGGGAGAAGTGTATGGTGTTTCCTGAAACATCTAAAAAACAAAGCAACAGAGCCTAGGGCACTTCCACTTATGGTCCTATAGCTTAGGGAAATTAAAATCAAAAAGACACAGCCACCCCAAAGTTTGGGACGCCTCTGTTTACAAGAACCTCGTTTACCGTACAAGTTGAATATCACAGAAAGTGAAAAATGGATAAAGAACTTGTGGTACTTACGTACAATGCAGTATCACTCAGCAATGAAATCTATGTCATCAGGCCCGTAGCAGAATAATGAGTGGATTCAGGTACGATGATTCTAACTGAAATAAGTCACACAGAAAAAGAAACATCATAAGATATCACTAATACACGGAATGTAAACTGGACTTCACAGGAACTGAATTACAGAACAGAACAGGGTCTCAAATTTAGAAAACCAACTTGCTTAAGGGTAAAGGTGAGTTGGGGTGCTGCATAAAACCAGAGATGGAAATGAGCACAGATAAAGTTCCTTAAGCCAACTATGGAATAGACAAGAGCTACTCCTTGCCAAACGAAATGGACTCAACACCGCATATTAAACGCCTAAGAATGTACCTGACTAGTAAGTATCTTAAAACCTATGCATTGCTATGTCTCCGAAAGAGAATCAAGCATGTGTACAGGGGCATAAACGCAGCAGTGATAGGATTGGAGAAGTTCGGTGAGCAAATGAAGAACCTTTGAAGTCATATTGCATGGTACCCATTCCACGCGTTTCAACTACCCAGGTTTAAGGTATTCTTCCTTCAGCTAAAACATGCATGTGGAACCTAGAGTATGATCAACCATGTGATCGGGAGACGTGTTCAAATATGTCTCAGTTTTCGTACCCTGGTACTCGGGTGCAACATTCCAGATGCTTTACTAACACTCTCCCGACATGGAGAGTCAGTCCCTTTAACCTCCTGTTTGGCCCACTTTGCAATTTCTGCGGAAGATGAACAGGAATAGCGAGAACCAATGAGAGACTAGCTGGAGGTGTCTGGACGGGCAAATTTAACTCTCATTTCCCACCAGGAATAGGAATTAACCAAAGGCTCAGCGTGCCGTGCCCGAACCAGATTAGGGCCTGAAGCCATCCTGCGGTGTTGCGGCCAGGTCACAAGAAAGCGAGTTGAAGAAAGGAACTCAGGGGCACTGTAATTCACAAACCTGCAGAGTTATAAATGACAGCTATCGTCCAAAAATATACTGAAGTAAGGCTGCCAAGAGGACATGAAAGTGGGGCAGAATTGCAGGAAACCGATTTCAGGAGGTAGACTGGAATTGCATTGAAAGCATAGGAAAAGAGGCAGAACGTCCACAATGATGCACTTGGCCAAAAAGTGCGTATGCGTTTTTTCCTGAATATATTCAGGAAAAAACGCATACGCCCTTTTTGGCCAACCAAGCAAACTTGCAAAGGAAATCTGCACTACAATGAAGTCTCACTTCCCCCCGGTCTAAAGGGCCATCTGAAAAAAGTGTAAAATCCAGAAAGGCAGGACAGGCCATGGAGAACTGGGAGCCTTGTTATGCTGATGGGCGGGATGTAAATTGCCAACAGACACTCGGGAGAAGTGTATGGTGTTTCCTGAAACATCTAAAAAACAAAGCAAAAGAGCCTAGGGCACTTCCACTTATGGTCCTATAGCTTAGGGAAATTAAAATCAAAAAGACACAGCCACCCCAAAGTTTGGGACGCCTCTGTTTACAAGAACCTCGTTTACCGTACAAGTTCAATATCACAGAAAGTGAAAAATGGATAAAGAACTTGTGGTACTTATGTACAATGCAGTATCACTCAGCAATGAAATCTATGTCATCAGGCCCGTAGCAGCATAATGAGTGGATTCAGGTACGATGATTCTAACTGAAATAAGTCACACAGAAAAAGAAACATCATACGATATCAGTAATACACGGAATGTAAACTTGGCTACACAATAACTGAATTACAGAACAGAACAGGGTCTCAAATTTAGAAAACCAACTTATGCTTGCTTAAGGGAAAAGGTGAGTTGGGGTGCTGCATAAAACCAGAGATTGAAATGAGCACAGATAAAGTTCCTTAAGCCAAATATGGAATAGACAAGAGCTACTCCTTGCTCAACGAAATGGACTCAACACCGCATATTAAACGCCTAAGAATGTACCTGACTAGTAAGTATCTTAAAACCTATGGATTGCTATGTCTCCGAAAGAGAATCAAGCATGTGTACAGGGGCATAAACGCAGCAGTGATAGGATTGGAGAGGTTCGGTGAGCAAATGAAGACCCCTTGAAATCATATTGCATGGTACCCATTCCACGGGTTTCAACTACCCAGGTTTAAGGTATTCTTCCTTCAGCTAAAACATGCATGTGGAACCTAGAGTATGATCAACCATGTGATCGGGAGACGTGTTCAAATATGTCTCAGTTTTCGTACCCTGGTACTCAGGTGCAACATTCCAGACGCTTTACTAACACTCTCCCGACCTGGAGAGTCAGTCCCTTTAACCTCCCGTTTGGCCCAGTTTGCAATTTCTGCGGAAGATGAACAGAAATAGGGAGAACCAATGAGAGACTAGCTGGAGGTGTCTGGACGGGCAAATTTAACTTTCATTTCCCACCAGGAAGAGGAAATAACCAAAGGCTCAGCGTGCCGTGCCGGAACAACATTAGGGCCTGAAGCCATCCTGCGGTGTTGCGGCCAGGTCACAAGAAAGCGAGTTGAAGAAAGGAGCTCGGGGCACTGTAATTCACAAACCTGCAGAGTTATAAATGACAGCTATCGTCCAAAAGTATACTGAAGTAAGGCTGCCAAGAGGACTTGAAAGCGGGGCAGAATTGCAGGAAACCGATTTCAGGAGGTAGACTGGAATTGCATTGAAAGCATAGGAAAAGAGGCAGAACGTCCACAATAATGCACTTGGCCAAAAAGGGCGTATGCGTTTTTTCCTGAATATATTCAGGAAAAAACGCATACGCCCTTTTTGGCCAACCAAGCAAGCTTGCAAAGGAAATCTGCACTACAATGAAGTCTCACTTCCCCCCGGTCAAAAGGGCCATCTGAAAAAAGCGTAAAATCCAGAAAGGCAGGACAGGCCATGGAGAACTGGGAGCCTTGTTATGCTGATGGGTGGGATGTAAATTGCCAACAGAAACTCGGGAGAAGTGTATGGTGTTTCCTGAAACATCTAAAAAACAAAGCAACAGAGCCTAGGGCACTTCCACTTATGGTCCTATAGTTAGGGAAATTAAAATCAAAAAGACACAGCCACCCCAAAGTTTGGGACGCCTCTGTTTACAAGAACCTCGTTTACCGTACAGGTTCAATATCACAGAAAGTGAAAAATGGATAAAGAACTTGTGGTACTTACGTACAATGCAGTATCACTCAGCAATGAAATCTATGTCATCAGGCCCGTAGCAGCATAATGAGTGGATTCAGGTACGATGATTCTAACTGAAATAAGTCACACAGAAAAAGAAACATCATAAGATATCAGTAATACACGGAATGTAAACTTGGCTACACAGGAACTGAATTACAGAACAGAACAGGGTCTCAAATTTAGAAAACCAACTTATGCTTGCTTAAGGGGAAAGGTGAGTTGGGGTGCTGCATAAAACCAGAGATTGAAATGAGCACAGATAAAGTTCCTTAAGCCAAATATGGAATAGACAAGAGCTACTCCTTGCTCAACGAAATGGACTCAACACCCCATATTAAACGCCTAAGAATGTACCTGACTAGTAAGTATCTTAAAACCTATGGATTGCTATGTCTCTGAAAGAGAATCAAGCATGTGTACAGGGGCATAAACGCAGCAGTGATAAGATTGGAGAGGTTCACTGAGCAAATGAAGACCCTTTGAAGTCATATTGCATGGTACCCATTCCACGGGTTTCAACTACCCAGGTTTAAGGTATTCTTCCTTCAGCTAAAACATGCATGTGGAACCTAGAGTATGATCAACCATGTGATCGGGAGACGTGTTCAAATATGTCTCAGTTTTCGTACCCTGGTACTCAGGTGCAACATTCCAGACGCTTTACTAACACTCTCCCGACTTGGAGAGTCAGTCCCTTTAACCTCCCTTTTGGCCCAGTTTGCAATTTCTGCGGAAGATGAACAGGAATAGCGAGAACCAATGAGAGACTAGCTGGAGGTGTCTGGACGGGCAAATTTAACTCTCATTTCCCACCAGGAAGAGGAAACAACCAAAGGCTCAGCGTGCCATGCCGGAACCAGTTTAGGGCCTGAAGCCATCCTGCGGTGTTGCGGCCAGGTCACAAGAAAGCGAGTTGAAGAAAGGAGCTCGGGGCACTGTAATTCACAAACCTGCAGAGTTATAAATGACAGCTATCGTACAAAAGTATACTGAAGTAAGGCTGCCAAGAGGACTTGAAAGCGGGGCAGAATTGCAGGAAACCGATTTCAGGAGGTAGACTGGAATTGCATTGAAAGCATAGGAAAAGAGGCAGAACGTCCACAATAATGCACTTGGCCAAAAAGGGCGTATGCGTTTTTTCCTGAATATATTCAGGAAAAAACGCATACGCCCTTTTTGGCCAACCAAGCAAGCTTGCAAAGGAAATCTGCACTACAATGAAGTCTCACTTCCCCCCGGTCAAAAGGGCCATCTGAAAAAAGCGTAAAATCCAGAAAGGCAGGACAGGCCATGGAGAACTGGGAGCCTTGTTATGCTGATGGGCGGGATGTAAATTGCCAACAGAAACTCCGGAGAAGTGTATGGTGTTTCCTGAAACATCTAAAAAACAAAGCAACAGAGCCTAGGGCACTTCCACTTATGGTCCTATAGTTAGGGAAATTAAAATCAAAAAGACACAGCCACCCCAAAGTTTGGGACGCCTCTGTTTACAAGAACCTCGTTTACCGTACAGGTTCAATATCACAGAAAGTGAAAAATGGATAAAGAACTTGTGGTACTTACGTACAATGCAGTATCACTCAGCAATGAAATCTATGTCATCAGGCCCGTAGCAGCATAATGAGTGGATTCAGGTACGATGATTCTAACTGAAATAAGTCACACAGAAAAAGAAACATCATAAGATATCAGTAATACACGGAATGTAAACTTGGCTACACAGGAACTGAATTACAGAACAGAACAGGGTCTCAAATTTAGAAAACCAACTTATGCTTGCTTAAGGGGAAAGGTGAGTTGGGGTGCTGCATAAAACCAGAGATTGAAATGAGCACAGATAAAGTTCCTTAAGCCAAATATGGAATAGACAAGAGCTACTCCTTGCTCAACGAAATGGACTCAACACCCCATATTAAACGCCTAAGAATGTACCTGACTAGTAAGTATCTTAAAACCTATGGATTGCTATGTCTCTGAAAGAGAATCAAGCATGTGTACAGGGGCATAAACGCAGCAGTGATAAGATTGGAGAGGTTCACTGAGCAAATGAAGACCCTTTGAAGTCATATTGCATGGTACCCATTCCACGGGTTTCAACTACCCAGGTTTAAGGTATTCTTCCTTCAGCTAAAACATGCATGTGGAACCTAGAGTATGATCAACCATGTGATCGGGAGACGTGTTCAAATATGTCTCAGTTTTCGTACCCTGGTACTCAGGTGCAACATTCCAGACGCTTTACTAACACTCTCCCGACTTGGAGAGTCAGTCCCTTTAACCTCCCTTTTGGCCCAGTTTGCAATTTCTGCGGAAGATGAACAGGAATAGCGAGAACCAATGAGAGACTAGCTGGAGGTGTCTGGACGGGCAAATTTAACTCTCATTTCCCACCAGGAAGAGGAAACAACCAAAGGCTCAGCGTGCCATGCCGGAACCAGTTTAGGGCCTGAAGCCATCCTGCGGTGTTGCGGCCAGCTCACAAGAAAGCGAGTTGAAGAAAGGAGCTCGGGGCACTGTAATTCACAAACCTGCAGAGTTATAAATGACAGCTATCGTCCAAAAGTATACTGAAGTAAGGCTGCCAAGAGGACTTGAAAGCGGGGCAGAATTGCAGGAAACCGATTTCAGGAGGTAGACTGGAATTGCATTGAAAGCATAGGAAAAGAGGCAGAACGTCCACAATAATGCACTTGGCCAAAAAGGGCGTATGCGTTTTTTCCTGAATATATTCAGGAAAAAACGCATACGCACTTTTTGGCCAACCAAGCAAGCTTGCAATGGAAATCTGCACTACAATGAAGTCTCACTTCCCCCCAGTCAAAAGGGCCATCTGAAAAAAGCGTAAAATCCAGAAAGGCAGGACAGGCCATGGAGAACTGGGAGCCTTGTTATGCTGATGGGCGGGATGTAAATTGCCAACAGAAACTCGGGAGAAGTGTATGGTGTTTCCTGAAACATCTAAAAAACAAAGCAACAGAGCCTAGGGCACTTCCACTTATGGTCCTATAGCTTAGGGAAATTAAAATCAAAAAGACACAGCCACCCCAAAGTTTGGGACGCCTCTGTTTACAAGAACCTTGTTTACAGTAGAAGTTCAACATCGCAGAAAGTGAAAAATGGATAAAGAAGTTGTGGTATTTACTTACAAAGCAATATCACTCAGCAATGAAATCTATGTCATCAGGCCCTTAGCAGCACAATGAGTGGATTCAGGTATGATGATTCTAACTGAAATAAGTCACACAGAAAAAGAAACATCATAAGATATCAGTAATACACGGAATGTAAACTTGGCTACACAGGAACTGAATTACAGAACAGAACAGGGTCTCAAATTTAGAAAACCAACTTATGCTTGCTTAAGGGGAAAGGTGAGTTGGGGTGCTGCATAAAACCAGAGATTGAAACGAGCACAGATAAAGTTCCTTAAGCCAAATATGGAATAGACAAGAGCTACTCCTTGCTCAACGAAATGGACTCAACACCGCATATTAAACGCCTAAGAATGTACCTGACTAGTAAGTATCTTAAAACCTATGGATTGCTATGTCTCTGAAAGAGAATCAAGCATGTGCACAGGGGCATAAACGCAGCAGTGATAGGATTGGAGAGGTTCTTTGAGCAAATGAAGTCCCTTTGAAGTCATATTGCATGGTACCCATTCCACGGGTTTCAACTACCCAGGTTTAAGGTATTCTTCCTTCAGCTAAAACATGCATGTGGAACCTAGAGTATGATCAACCATGTGATCGGGAGACGTGTTCAAATATGTCTCAGTTTTCATACCCTGGTACTCGGGTGCAACATTCCAGACGCTTTACTAACACTCTCCCGACTTGGAGAGTCAGTCCCTTTAACCTCCTGTTTGGCCCAGTTTGCAATTTCTGCGGAAGATGAACAGGAATAAGGAGAACCAATGAGAGACTAGCTGGAGGTGTCTGGACGGGCAAATTTAACTCTCATTTCCCACCAGGAAGAGGAATTAACCAAAGGCTCAGCGTGCCGTGCCGGAACCAGATTAGGGCCTGAAGCCATCCTGCGGTGTTGCAGCCAGGTCACAAGAAAGCGAGTTGAAGAAAGGAGCTCAGGGGCACTGTAATTCACAAACCTGCAGAGTTATAAATGACAGCTATCGTCCAAAAATATACTGAAGTAAGGCTGCCAAGAGGACTTGAAAGCGGGGCAGAATTGCAGGAAACCGATTTCAGGAGGTAGACTGGAATTGCATTGAAAGCATAGGAAAAGAGGCAGAACGTCCACAATGATGCACTTGGCCAAAAAGGGCGTATGCGTTTTTTCCTGAATATATTCAGGAAAAAACGCATACGCCCTTTTTGGCCAACCAAGCAAACTTGCAAAGGAAATCTGCACTACAATGAAGTCTCACTTCCCCCCGGTCAAAAGGGCCATCTGCAAAAAGTGTAAAATCCAGAAAGGCAGGACAGGCCATGGAGACCTGGGAGCCTTGTTATGTTGATGGGCGGGATGTAAATTGCCAACAGACACTCGGGAGAAGTGTATGGTGTTTCCTGAAACATCTAAAAAACAAAGCAACAGAGCCTAGGGCACTTCCACTTATGCTCCTATAGCTTAGGGAAATTAAAATCAAAAAGACACAGCCACCCCAAAGTTTGGGACGCCTCTGTTTACAAGAACCTCGTTTACCGTACAAGTTCAATATCACAGAAAGTGAAAAATGGATAAAGAACTTGTGGTACTTACGTACAAAGCACTATCACTCAGCAATGAAATCTATGTCATCAGGCCCTTAGCAGCACAATGAGTGGATTCAGGTATGATGATTCTAACTGAAATAAGTCACACAGAAAAAGAAACATCATAAGATATCACTAATACACGGAATGTAAACTTGGCTACACAGGAACTGAATTACAGAACAGAACAGGGTCTCAAATTTAGAAAACCAACTTATGCTTGCTTAAGGGGAAAGGTGAGTTGGGGTGCTGCATAAAACCAGAGATTGAAATGAGCACAGATAAAGTTCCTTAAGCCAAATATGGAATAGACAAGAGCTACTCCTTGCTCAACGAAATGGACTCAACACCCCATATTAAACGCCTAAGAATGTACCTGACTAGTAAGTATCTTAAAACCTATGGATTGCTATGTCTCCAAAAGAGAATCAAGCGTGTGTACAGGGGCATAAACGCAGCAGTGATAGGATTGGAGAGGTTCGGTGAGCAAATGAAGACCCTTTGAAGTCATATTGCATGGTACCCATTCCACGGGTTTTAACTACCCAGGTTTAAGTTATTCTTCCTTCAGCTAAAACATGCATGTGGAACCCAGAGTATGATCAACCATGTGAACGGGAGACGTGTTCAAATATGTCTCAGTTTCCCTCCCCTGGTACTCGGGTGCAACATTCCAGACGCTTCACTAACACTCTCCCCACTTGGAGAGTCAGCGCCTTTAATCTCCTGTTTGGCCCAGTTTGCAATTTCTGCGGAAGATGAACAGGAATAGGGAGAACCAATGAGAGTCTAGCTGGAGGTGTCTGGACGGGCAAATTTAACTCTCATTTCCCACCAGGAAGAGGAAACAACCAAAGGCTCAGCGTGCCATGCCGGAACCAGTTTAGGGCCTGAAGCCATCCTGCGGTGTTGCGGCCAGGTCACAAGAAAGCGAGTTGAAGAAAGGAGCTCGGGGCACTGTAATTCACAAACCTGCAGAGTTATAAATGACAGCTATCGTCCAAAATTATACTGAAGTAAGGCTGCCAAGAGGACTTGAAAGCGGGGCAGAATTGCAGGAAACCGATTTCAGGAGGTAGACTGGAATTGCATTGAAAGCATAGGAAAAGAGGCAGAACGTCCACAATGATGCACTTGGCCAAAAAGGGCGTATGCGTTTTTTCCTGAATATATTCAGGAAAAAACGCATACGCCCTTTTTGGCCAACCAAGCAAACTTGCAAAGGAAATCTGCACTACAATGAAGTCTCACTTCCCCCCGGTCAAAAGGGCCATCTGCAAAAAGTGTAAAATCCAGAAAGGCAGGACAGGCCATGGAGACCTGGGAGCCTTGTTATGTTGATGGGCGGGATGTAAATTGCCAACAGACACTCGGGAGAAGTGTATGGTGTTTCCTGAAACATCTAAAAAACAAAGCAACAGAGCCTAGGGCACTTCCACTTATGGTCCTATAGCTTAGGGAAATTAAAATCAAAAAGACACAGCCACCCCAAAGTTTGGGACGCCTCTGTTTACAAGAACCTCGTTTACCGTACAAGTTCAATATCACAGAAAGTGAAAAATGGATAAAGAACTTGTGGTACTTACGTACAAAGCACTATCACTCAGCAATGAAATCTATGTCATCAGGCCCTTAGCAGCACAATGAGTGGATTCAGGTATGATGATTCTAACTGAAATAAGTCACACAGAAAAAGAAACATCATAAGATATCACTAATACACGGAATGTAAACTTGGCTACACAGGAACTGAATTACAGAACAGAACAGGGTCTCAAATTTAGAAAACCAACTTATGCTTGCTTAAGGGGAAAGGTGAGTTGGGGTGCTGCATAAAACCAGAGATTGAAATGAGCACAGATAAAGTTCCTTAAGCCAAATATGGAATAGACAAGAGCTACTCCTTGCTCAACGAAATGGACTCAACACCCCATATTAAACGCCTAAGAATGTACCTGACTAGTAAGTATCTTAAAACCTATGGATTGCTATGTCTCCAAAAGAGAATCAAGCGTGTGTACAGGGGCATAAACGCAGCAGTGATAGGATTGGAGAGGTTCGGTGAGCAAATGAAGACCCTTTGAAGTCATATTGCATGGTACCCATTCCACGGGTTTTAACTACCCAGGTTTAAGTTATTCTTCCTTCAGCTAAAACATGCATGTGGAACCCAGAGTATGATCAACCATGTGAACGGGAGACGTGTTCAAATATGTCTCAGTTTCCCTCCCCTGGTACTCGGGTGCAACATTCCAGACGCTTCACTAACACTCTCCCCACTTGGAGAGTCAGCGCCTTTAATCTCCTGTTTGGCCCAGTTTGCAATTTCTGCGGAAGATGAACAGGAATAGGGAGAACCAATGAGAGTCTAGCTGGAGGTGTCTGGACGGGCAAATTTAACTCTCATTTCCCACCAGGAAGAGGAAACAACCAAAGGCTCAGCGTGCCATGCCGGAACCAGTTTAGGGCCTGAAGCCATCCTGCGGTGTTGCGGCCAGGTCACAAGAAAGCGAGTTGAAGAAAGGAGCTCGGGGCACTGTAATTCACAAACCTGCAGAGTTATAAATGACAGCTATCGTCCAAAAGTATACTGAAGTAAGGCTGCCAAGAGGACTTGAAAGCGGGGCAGAATTGCAGGAAACCGATTTCAGGAGGTAGACTGGAATTGCATTGAAAGCATAGGAAAAGAGGCAGAACGTCCACAATAATGCACTTGGCCAAAAAGGGCGTATGCGTTTTTTCCTGAATATATTCAGGAAAAAACGCATACGCCCTTTTTGGCCAACCAAGCAAGCTTGCAAAGGAAATCTGCACTACAATGAAGTCTCACTTCCCCCCGGTCAAAAGGGCCATCTGAAAAAAGCGTAAAATCCAGAAAGGCAGGACAGGCCATGGAGAACTGGGAGCCTTGTTATGCTGATGGGCGGGATGTAAATTGCCAACAGAAACTCGGGAGAAGTCTATGGTGTTTCCTGAAACATCTAAAAAACAAAGCAACAGAGCCTAGGGCACTTCCACTTATGGTCCTATAGCTTAGGGAAATTAAAATCAAAAAGACACAGCCACCCCAAAGTTTGGGACGCCTCTGTTTACAAGAACCTTGTTTACAGTAGAAGTTCAACATCGCAGAAAGTGAAAAATGGATAAAGAAGTTGTGGTATTTACTTACAAAGCAATATCACTCAGCAATGAAATCTATGTCATCAGGCCCTTAGCAGCACAATGAGTGGATTCAGGTATGATGATTCTAACTGAAATAAGTCACACAGAAAAAGAAACATCATAAGATATCAGTAATACACGGAATGTAAACTTGGCTACACAGGAACTGAATTACAGAACAGAACAGGGTCTCAAATTTAGAAAACCAACTTATGCTTGCTTAAGGGGAAAGGTGAGTTGGGGTGCTGCATAAAACCAGAGATTGAAATGAGCACAGATAAAGTTCCTTAAGCCAAATATGGAATAGACAAGAGCTACTCCTTGCTCAACGAAATGGACTCAACACCCCATATTAAACGCCTAAGAATGTACCTGACTAGTAAGTATCTTAAAACCTATGGATTGCTATGTCTCCGAAAGAGAATCAAGCATGTGTACAGGGGCATAAACGCAGCAGTGATAAGATTGGAGAGGTTCACTGAGCAAATGAAGACCCTTTGAAGTCATATTGCATGGTACCCATTCCACGGGTTTCAACTACCCAGGTTTAAGGTATTCTTCCTTCAGCTACAACATGCATGTGGAACCTAGAGTATGATCAACCATGTGATCGGGAGACGTGTTCAAATATGTCTCAGTTTTCGTACCCTGGTACTCAGGTGCAACATTCCAGACGCTTTACTAACACTCTCCCGACTTGGAGAGTCAGTCCCTTTAACCTCCCGTTTGGCCCAGTTTGCAATTTCTGCGGAAGATGAACAGGAATAGCGAGAACCAATGAGAGACTAGCTGGAGGTGTCTGGACGGGCAAATTTAACTCTCATTTCGAACCAGGAAGAGGAATTAACCAAAGGCTCAGCGTGCCGTGCCGGAACCAGATTAGGGCCTGAAGCCATCCTGCGGTGTTTCAGCCAGGTCACAAGAAAGCGAGTTGAAGAAAGGAGCTCAGGGGCACTGTAATTCACAAACCTGCAGAGTTATAAATGACAGCTATCGTCCAAAAATATACTGAAGTAAGGCTGCCAAGAGGACTTGAAAGCGGGACAGAATTGCAGGAAACCGATTTCAGGAGGTAGACTGGAATTGCATTGAAAGCATAGGAAAAGAGGCAGAACGTCCACAATGATGCACTTGGCCAAAAAGGGCGTATGCGTTTTTTCCTGAATATATTCAGGAAAAAACGCATACGCCCTTTTTGGCCAACCAAGCAAACTTGCAAAGGAAATCTGCACTACAATGAAGTCTCACTTCCCCCCGGTCAAAAGGGCCATCTGCAAAAAGTGTAAAATCCAGAAAGGCAGGACAGGCCATGGAGAACTGGGAGCCTTGTTATGTTGATGGGCGGGATGTAAATTGCCAACAGACACTCGGGAGAAGTGTATGGTGTTTCCTGAAACATCTAACAAACAAAGCAACAGAGCCTAGGGCACTTCCACTTATGGTCCTATAGCTTAGGGAAATTAAAATCAAAAAGACACAGCCACCCCAAAGTTTGGGACGCCTCTGTTTACAAGAACCTCGTTTACCGTACAAGTTCAATATCACAGAAAGTGAAAAATGGATAAAGAACTTGTGGTACTTTCGTACAATGCAGTATCACTCAGCAATGAAATCTATGTCATCAGGCCCGTAGCAGCATAATGAGTGGATTCAGGTACGATGATTCTAACTGAAATAAGTCACACAGAAAAAGAAACATCATAAGATATCAGTAATACACGGAATGTAAACTTGGCTACACAGGAACTGAATTACAGAACAGAACAGGGTCTCAAATTTAGAAAACCAACTTATGCTTGCTTAAGGGGAAAGGTGAGTTGGGGTGCTGCATAAAACCAGAGATCGAAATGAGCACAGATAAAGTTCCTTAAGCCAAATATGGAATAGACAAGAGCTACTCCTTGCTCAACGAAATGGACTCAACACCCCATATTAAACGCCTAAGAATGTACCTGACTAGTAAGTATCTTAAAACCTATGGATTGCTATGTCTCCGAAAGAGAATCAAGCATGTGTACAGGGGCATAAACGCAGCAGTGATAAGATTGGAGAGGTTCACTGAGCAAATGAAGACCCTTTGAAGTCATATTGTATGGTACCCATTCCACGGGTTTCAACTACCCAGGTTTAAGGTATTCTTCCTTCAGCTAAAACATGCATGTGGAACCTAGAGTATGATCAACCATGTGATCGGGAGACGTGTTCAAATATGTCTCAGTTTTCGTACCCTGGTACTCAGGTGCAACATTCCAGACGCTTTACTAACACTCTCCCGACTTGGAGAGTCAGTCCCTTTAACCTCCCTTTTGGCCCAGTTTGCAATTTCTGCGGAAGATGAACAGGAATAGCGAGAACCAATGAGAGACTAGCTGGAGGTGTCTGGACGGGCAAATTTAACTCTCATTTCCCACCAGGAAGAGGAAACAACCAAAGGCTCAGCGTGCCATGCCGGAACCAGTTTAGGGCCTGAAGCCATCCTGCGGTGTTGCGGCCAGGTCACAAGAAAGCGAGTTGAAGAAAGGAGCTCGGGGCACTGTAATTCACAAACCTGCAGAGTTATAAATGACAGCTATCGTCCAAAAGTATACTGAAGTAAGGCTGCCAAGAGGACTTGAAAGCGGGGCAGAATTGCAGGAAACCGATTTCAGGAGGTAGACTGGAATTGCATTGAAAGCATAGGAAAAGAGGCAGAACGTCCACAATGATGCACTTGGCCAAAAAGGGCGTATGCGTTTTTTCCTGAATATATTCAGGAAAAAACGCATACGCCCTTTTTGGCCAACCAAGCAAGCTTGCAAAGGAAATCTGCACTACAATGAAGTCTCACTTCCCCCCGGTCAAAAGGGACATGTGAAAAAAGTGTAAAATCCAGAAAGGCAGGACAGGCCATGGAGAACTGGGAGCCTTGTTATGCTGATGGGCGGGATGTAAATTGCCAACAGACACTCGGGAGAAGTGTATGGTGTTTCCTGAAACATCTAAAAAAAAAGCAACAGAGCCTAGGGCACTTCCACTTATGGTCCTATAGCTTAGGGAAATTAAAATCAAAAAGACACAGCCACCCCAAAGTTTGGAACGGCTCTGTTTACAAGAACCTCGTTTACAGTAGAAGTTCAACATCGCAGAAAGTGAAAAATGGATAAAGAAGTTGTGGTATTTACTTACAAAGCAATATCACTCAGCAATGAAATCTATGTCATCAGGCCCTTAGCAGCACAATGAGTGGATTCAGGTATGATGATTCTAACTGAAATAAGTCACACAGAAAAAGAAACATCATAAGATATCAGTAATACACGGAATGTAAACTTGGCTACACAGGAACTGAATTACAGAACAGAACAGGGTCTCAAATTTAGAAAACCAACTTATGCTTGCTTAAGGGGAAAGGTGAGTTGGGGTGCTGCATAAAACCAGAGATTGAAATGAGCACAGATAAAGTTCCTTCAGCCAAATATGGAATAGACAAGAGCTACTCCTTGCTCAACGAAATGGACTCAACACCGCATATTAAACGCCTAAGAATGTACCTGACTAGTAAGTATCTTAAAACCTATGGATTGCTATGTCTCCGAAAGAGAATCAAGCATGTGTACAGGGGCATAAACCCAGCAGTGATAGGATTGGAGAGCTTCGGTGAGAAAATGAAGACCCTTTGAAGTCATACTGCATGGTACCCATTCCACGGGTTTCAACTACCCAGGTTTAAGGTATTCTTCCTTCAGCTAAAACATGCATGTGGAACCTAGAGTATGATCAACCATGTGATCGGGAAACGTGTTCAAATATGTCTCAGTTTTCCGCCCCTGGTACTCGGGTGCAACATTCCAGACACTTTACTAACACTCTCCCCAATTGGAGAGTCAGCGCCTTTAACCTCCTGTTTGGCCCAGTTTGCAATTTCTGCGGAAGATGAACAGAAATAGGGAGAACGAATGAGAGACTAGCTGGAGGTGTCTGGACGGGCAAATTTAACTTTCATTTCCCACCAGGAAGAGGAAATAACCAAAGGCTCAGCGTGCCGTGCCGGAACAACATTAGGGCCTGAAGCCATCCTGCGGTGTTTCAGCCAGGTCACAAGAAAGCGAGTTGAAGAAAGGAGCTCAGGGGCACTGTAATTCACAAACCTGCAGAGTTATAAATGACAGCTATCGTCCAAAAATATACTGAAGTAAGGCTGCCAAGAGGACTTGAAAGCGGGGCAGAATTGCAGGAAACCGATTTCAGGAGGTAGACTGGAATTGCATTGAAAGCATAGGAAAAGAGGCAGAACGTCCACAATGATGCACTTGGCCAAAAAGGGCGTATGCGTTTTTTCCTGAATATATTCAGGAAAAAACGCATACGCACTTTTTGGCCAACCAAGCAAACTTGCAAAGGAAATCTGCACTACAATGAAGTCTCACTTCCCCCCGGTTAAAAGGGCCATCTGAAAAAAGTGTAAAATCCAGAAAGGCAGGACAGGGCATGGAGAACTGGGAGCCTTGTTATGCTGATGGGCGGGATGTAAATTGCCAACAGACACTCCGGAGAAGTGTATGGTGTTTCCTGAAACATCTAAAAAACAAAGCAACAGAGCCTAGGGCACTTCCACTTATGGTCCTATAGCTTAGGGAAATTAAAATCAAAAAGACACAGCCACCCCAAAGTTTGGGACGCCTCTGTTTACAAGAACCTCGTTTACCGTACAAGTTCAATATCACAGAAAGTGAAAAATGGATAAAGAACTTGTGGTACTTACGTACAATGCAGTATCACTCAGCAATGAAATCTATGTCATCAGGCCCGTAGCAGTATAATGAGTGGATTCAGGTACGATGATTCTAACTGAAATAAGTCACACAGAAAAAGAAACATCATAAGATATCAGTAATACACGGAATGTAAACTTGGCTACACAGGAACTGAATTACAGAACAGAACAGGGTCTCAAATTTAGAAAACCAACTTATGCTTGCTTAAGGGGAAAGGTGAGTTGGGATGCTGCATAAAACCAGAGATTGAAATGAGCACAGATAAAGTTCCTTAAGCCAAATATGGAATAGACAAGAGCTACTCCTTGCTCAACGAAATGGACTCAACACCCCATATTAAACGCCTAAGAATGTACCTGACTAGTAAGTATCTTAAAACCTATGGATTGCTATGTCTCTGAAAGAGAATCAAGCATGTGTACAGGGGCATAAACGCAGCAGTGATAAGATTGGAGAGGTTCACTGAGCAAATGAAGACCCTTTGAAGTCATATTGCATGGTACCCATTCCACGGGTTTCAACTACCCAGGTTTAAGGTATTCTTCCTTCAGCTACAACATGCATGTGGAACCTAGAGTATGATCAACCATGTGATCGGGAGACGTGTTCAAATATGTCTCAGTTTTCGTACCCTGGTACTCAGGTGCAACATTCCAGACGCTTTACTAACACTCTCCCGACTTGGAGAGTCAGTCCCTTTAACCTCCCTTTTGGCCCAGTTTGCAATTTCTGCGGAAGATGAACAGGAATAGCGAGAACCAATGAGAGACTAGCTGGAGGTGTCTGGACGGGCAAATTTAACTCTCATTTCCCACCAGGAAGAGGAAACAACCAAAGGCTCAGCGTGCCATGCCGGAACCAGTTTAGGGCCTGAAGCCATCCTGCGGTGTTGCGGCCAGGTCACAAGAAAGCGAGTTGAAGAAAGGAGCTCGGGGCACTGTAATTCACAAACCTGCAGAGTTATAAATGACAGCTATCGTCCAAAAGTATACTGAAGTAAGGCTGCCAAGAGGACTTGAAAGCGGGGCAGAATTGCAGGAAACCGATTTCAGGAGGTAGACTGGAATTGCATTGAAAGCATAGGAAAAGAGGCAGAACGTCCACAATGATGCACTTGGCCAAAAAGGGCGTATGCGTTTTTTCCTGAATATATTCAGGAAAAAACGCATACGCCCTTTTTGGCCAACCAAGCAAGCTTGCAAAGGAAATCTGCACTACAATGAAGTCTCACTTCCCCCCGGTCAAAAGGGCCATGTGAAAAAAGTGTAAAATCCAGAAAGGCAGGACAGGCCATGGAGAACTGGGAGCCTTGTTATGCTGATGGGCGGGATGTAAATTGCCAACAGACACTCGGGAGAAGTGTATGGTGTTTCCTGAAACATCTAAAAAAAAAGCAACAGAGCCTAGGGCACTTCCACTTATGGTCCTATAGCTTAGGGAAATTAAAATCAAAAAGACACAGCCACCCCAAAGTTTGGAACGGCTCTGTTTACAAGAACCTCGTTTACAGTAGAAGTTCAACATCGCAGAAAGTGAAAAATGGATAAAGAAGTTGTGGTATTTACTTACAAAGCAATATCACTCAGCAATGAAATCTATGTCATCAGGCCCTTAGCAGCACAATGAGTGGATTCAGGTATGATGATTCTAACTGAAATAAGTCACACAGAAAAAGAAACATCATAAGATATCAGTAATACACGGAATGTAAACTTGGCTACACAGGAACTGAATTACAGAACAGAACAGGGTCTCAAATTTAGAAAACCAACTTATGCTTGCTTAAGGGGAAAGGTGAGTTGGGGTGCTGCATAAAACCAGAGATTGAAATGAGCACAGATAAAGTTCCTTCAGCCAAATATGGAATAGACAAGAGCTACTCCTTGCTCAACGAAATGGACTCAACACCGCATATTAAACGCCTAAGAATGTACCTGACTAGTAAGTATCTTAAAACCTATGGATTGCTATGTCTCCGAAAGAGAATCAAGCATGTGTACAGGGGCATAAACCCAGCAGTGATAGGATTGGAGAGCTTCGGTGAGAAAATGAAGACCCTTTGAAGTCATACTGCATGGTACCCATTCCACGGGTTTCAACTACCCAGGTTTAAGGTATTCTTCCTTCAGCTAAAACATGCATGTGGAACCTAGAGTATGATCAACCATGTGATCGGGAGACGTGTTCAAATATGTCTCAGTTTTCGTACCCTGGTACTCAGGTGCAACATTCCAGACGCTTTACTAACACTCTCCCGACTTGGAGAGTCAGTCCCTTTAACCTCCCTTTTGGCCCAGTTTGCAATTTCTGCGGAAGATGAACAGGAATAGCGAGAACCAATGAGAGACTAGCTGGAGGTGTCTGGACGGGCAAATTTAACTCTCATTTCCCACCAGGAAGAGGAAACAACCAAAGGCTCAGCGTGCCATGCCGGAACCAGTTTAGGGCCTGAAGCCATCCTGCGGTGTTGCGGCCAGGTCACAAGAAAGCGAGTTGAAGAAAGGAGCTCGGGGCACTGTAATTCACAAACCTGCAGAGTTATAAATGACAGCTATCGTCCAAAAGTATACTGAAGTAAGGCTGCCAAGAGGACTTGAAAGCGGGGCAGAATTGCAGGAAACCGATTTCAGGAGGTAGACTGGAATTGCATTGAAAGCATAGGAAAAGAGGCAGAACGTCCACAATAATGCACTTGGCCAAAAAGGGCGTATGCGTTTTTTCCTGAATATATTCAGGAAAAAACGCATACGCCCTTTTTGGCCAACCAAGCAAGCTTGCAAAGGAAATCTGCACTACAATGAAGTCTCACTTCCCCCCAGTCAAAAGGGCCATCTGAAAAAAGCGTAAAATCCAGAAAGGCAGGACAGGCCATGGAGAACTGGGAGCCTTGTTATGCTGATGGGCGGGATGTAAATTGCCAACAGAAACTCGGGAGAAGTGTATGGTGTTTCCTGAAACATCTAAAAAACAAAGCAACAGAGCCTAGGGCACTTCCACTTATGGTCCTATAGCTTAGGGAAATTAAAATCAAAAAGACACAGCCACCCCAAAGTTTGGGACGCCTCTGTTTACAAGAACCTTGTTTACAGTAGAAGTTCAACATCGCAGAAAGTGAAAAATGGATAAAGAAGTTGTGGTATTTACTTACAAAGCAATATCACTCAGCAATGAAATCTATGTCATCAGGCCCTTAGCAGCACAATGAGTGGATTCAGGTATGATGATTCTAACTGAAATAAGTCACACAGAAAAAGAAACATCATAAGATATCAGTAATACACGGAATGTAAACTTGGCTACACAGGAACTGAATTACAGAACAGAACAGGGTCTCAAATTTAGAAAACCAACTTATGCTTGCTTAAGGGGAAAGGTGAGTTGGGGTGCTGCATAAAACCAGAGATTGAAACGAGCACAGATAAAGTTCCTTAAGCCAAATATGGAATAGACAAGAGCTACTCCTTGCTCAACGAAATGGACTCAACACCGCATATTAAACGCCTAAGAATGTACCTGACTAGTAAGTATCTTAAAACCTATGGATTGCTATGTCTCTGAAAGAGAATCAAGCATGTGCACAGGGGCATAAACGCAGCAGTGATAGGATTGGAGAGGTTCTTTGAGCAAATGAAGACCCTTTGAAGTCATATTGCATGGTACCCATTCCACGGGTTTCAACTACCCAGGTTTAAGGTATTCTTCCTTCAGCTAAAACATGCATGTGGAACCTAGAGTATGATCAACCATGTGATCGGGAGACGTGTTCAAATATGTCTCAGTTTTCATACCCTGGTACTCGGGTGCAACATTCCAGACGCTTTACTAACACTCTCCCGACTTGGAGAGTCAGTCCCTTTAACCTCCTGTTTGGCCCAGTTTGCAATTTCTGCGGAAGATGAACAGGAATAAGGAGAACCAATGAGAGACTAGCTGGAGGTGTCTGGACGGGCAAATTTAACTCTCATTTCCCACCAGGAAGAGGAATTAAACAAAGGCTCAGCGTGCCATGCCAGAAACAGATTAGGGCCTGAAGCCATCCTGCGGTGTTGCGGCCAGGTCACAAGAAAGCGAGTTGAAGAAAGGAGCTCAGGGGCACTTTAATTCACAAACCTGCAGAGTTATAAATGACAGCTATCGTCCAAAAATATACTGAAGTAAGGCTGCCAAGAGGACTTGAAAGCGGGGCAGAATTGCAGGAAACCGATTTCAGGAGGTAGACTGGAATTGCATTGAAAGCATAGGAAAAGAGGCAGAACGTCCACAATGATGCACTTGGCCAAAAAGGGCGTATGCGTTTTTTCCTGAATATATTCAGGAAAAAACGCATACGCCCTTTTTGGCCAACCAAGCAAACTTGCAAAGGAAATCTGCACTACAATGAAGTCTCACTTCCCCTAGGTCAAAAGGGCCATCTGAAAAAAGTGTAAAATCCAGAAAGGCAGGACAGGCCATGGAGAACTGGGAGCCTTGTTATGTTGATAGGCAGGATTTAAATTGCCAACCGACACTCCGGAGAAGTGTATGGTGTTTCCTGAAACATCTAAAAAACAAAGCAACAGAGCCTAGGGCACTTCCACTTATGGTCCTATAGCTTAGGGAAATTAAAATCAAAAAGACACAGCCACCCCAAAGTTTGGGACGCCTCTGTTTACGAGAACCTCGTTTACCGTACAAGTTCAATATCACAGAAAGTGAAAAATGGATAAAGAACTTGTGGTACTTACGTACAAAGCACTATCACTCAGCAATGAAATCTATGTCATCAGGCCCTTAGCAGCACAATGAGTGGATTCAGGTATGATGATTCTAACTGAAATAAGTCACACAGAAAAAGAAACATCATAAGATATCAGTAATACACGGAATGTAAACTTGGCTACACAGGAACTGAATTACAGAACAGAACAGGGTCTCAAATTTAGAAAACCAACTTATGCTTGCTTAAGGGGAAAGGTGAGTTGGGGTGCTGCATAAAACCAGAGATTGAAATGAGCACAGATAAAGTTCCTTAAGCCAAATATGGAATAGACAAGAGCTACTCCTTGCTCAACGAAATGGACTCAACACCCCATATTAAACGCCTAAGAATGTACCTGACTAGTAAGTATCTTAAAACCTATGGATTGCTATGTCTCCGAAAGAGAATCAAGCATGTGTACAGGGGCATAAACACAGCAGTGATAAGATTGGAGAGGTTCACTGAGCAAATGAAGACCCTTTGAAGTCATATTGCATGGTACCCATTCCACGGGTTTCAACTACCCAGGTTTAAGGTATTCTTCCTTCAGCTAAAACATGCATGTGGAACCTAGAGTATGATCAACCATGTGATCGGGAGACGTGTTCAAATATGTCTCAGTTTTCGTACCCTGGTACTCAGGTGCAACATTCCAGACGCTTTACTAACACTCTCCCGACTTGGAGAGTCAGTCCCTTTAACCTCCCGTTTGGCCCAGTTTGCAATTTCTGCGGAAGATGAACAGGAATAGCGAGAACCAATGAGAGACTAGCTGGAGGTGTCTGGACGGGCAAATTTAACTCTCATTTCCCACCAGGAAGAGGAATTAACCAAAGGCTCAGCGTGCCGTGCCGGAACCAGATTAGGGCCTGAAGCCATCCTGCGGTGTTGCAGCCAGGTCACAAGAAAGCGAGTTGAAGAAAGGAGCTCAGGGGCACTGTAATTCACAAACCTGCAGAGTTATAAATGACAGCTATCGTCCAAAAATATACTGAAGTAAGGCTGCCAAGAGGACTTGAAAGCGGGGCAGAATTGCAGGAAACCGATTTCAGGAGGTAGACTGGAATTGCATTGAAAGCATAGGAAAAGAGGCAGAACGTCCACAATGATGCACTTGGCCAAAAAGGGCGTATGCGTTTTTTCCTGAATATATTCAGGAAAAAACGCATACGCCCTTTTTGGCCAACCAAGCAAACTTGCAAAGGAAATCTGCACTACAATGAAGTCTCACTTCCCCCCGGTCAAAAGGGCCATCTGCAAAAAGTGTAAAATCCAGAAAGGCAGGACAGGCCATGGAGACCTGGGAGCCTTGTTATGTTGATGGGCGGGATGTAAATTGCCAACAGACACTCGGGAGAAGTGTATGGTGTTTCCTGAAACATCTAAAAAACAAAGCAACAGAGCCTAGGGCACTTCCACTTATGGTCCTATAGCTTAGGGAAATTAAAATCAAAAAGACACAGCCACCCCAAAGTTTGGGACGCCTCTGTTTACAAGAACCTCGTTTACCGTACAAGTTCAATATCACAGAAAGTGAAAAATGGATAAAGAACTTGTGGTACTTACGTACAAAGCACTATCACTCAGCAATGAAATCTATGTCATCAGGCCCTTAGCAGCACAATGAGTGGATTCAGGTATGATGATTCTAACTGAAATAAGTCACACAGAAAAAGAAACATCATAAGATATCAGTAATACACGGAATGTAAACTTGGCTACACAGGAACTGAATTACAGAACAGAACAGGGTCTCAAATTTAGAAAACCAACTTATGCTTGCTTAAGGGGAAAGGTGAGTTGGGGTGCTGCATAAAACCAGAGATTGAAATGAGCACAGATAAAGTTCCTTAAGCCAAATATGGAATAGACAAGAGCTACTCCTTGCTCAACGAAATGGACTCAACACCCCATATTAAACGCCTAAGAATGTACCTGACTAGTAAGTATCTTAAAACCTATGGATTGCTATGTCTCCGAAAGAGAATCAAGCATGTGTACAGGGGCATAAACGCAGCAGTCATGAGATTGGAGAGGTTCACTGAGCAAATGAAGACCCTTTGAAGTCATATTGCATGGTACCCATTCCACGGGTTTTAACTACCCAGGTTTAAGTTATTCTTCCTTCAGCTAAAACATGCATGTGGAACCCAG
Source organism: Grampus griseus (assembly GCF_964374135.1). Classification (NCBI taxonomy): domain Eukaryota; kingdom Metazoa; phylum Chordata; class Mammalia; order Artiodactyla; family Delphinidae; genus Grampus; species Grampus griseus. The sequence continues at coordinate 126,560 of NW_028133000.1, read as the reverse complement.
AGTATGATCAACCGTGTGAACGGGAGACGTGTTCAAATATGTCTCAGTTTCCCTCCCCTGGTACTCGGGTGCAACATTCCAGACGCTTCACTAACACTCTCCCCACTTGGAGAGTCAGCGCCTTTAATCTCCTGTTTGGCCCAGTTTGCAATTTCTGCGGAAGATGAACAGGAATAGGGAGAACCAATGAGAGACTAGCTGGAGGTGTCTGGACGGGCAAATTTAACTCTCATTTCCCACCAGGAAGAGGAAACAACCAAAGGCTCAGCGTGCCATGCCGGAACCAGTTTAGGGCCTGAAGCCATCCTGCGGTGTTGCGGCCAGGTCACAAGAAAGCGAGTTGAAGAAAGGAGCTCGGGGCACTGTAATTCACAAACCTGCAGAGTTATAAATGACAGCTATCGTCCAAAAATATACTGAAGTAAGGCTGCCAAGAGGACTTGAAAGCGGGGCAGAATTGCAGGAAACCGATTTCAGGAGGTAGACTGGAATTGCATTGAAAGCATAGGAAAAGAGGCAGAACGTCCACAATAATGCACTTGGCCAAAAAGGGCGTATGCGTTTTTTCCTGAATGTATTCAGGAAAAAACGCATACGCCCTTTTTGGCCAACCAAGCAAGCTTGCAAAGGAAATCCGCACTACAATGAAGTCTCACTTCCCCCCGGTCAAAAGGGCCATCTGAAAAAAGCGTAAAATCCAGAAAGGCAGGACAGGCCATGGAGAACTGGGAGCCTTGTTATGCTGATGGGCGGGATGTAAATTGCCAACAGAAACTCGGGAGAAGTGTATGGTGTTTCCTGAAACATCTAAAAAACAAAGCAACAGAGCCTAGGGCACTTCCACTTATGGTCCTATAGCTTAGGGAAATTAAAATCAAAAAGACACAGCCACCCCAAAGTTTGGGACGCCTCTGTTTACAAGAACCTCGTTTACCGTACAAGTTCAATATCACAGAAAGTGAAAAATGGATAAAGAACTTGTGGTACTTACGTACAATGCAGTATCACTCAGCAATGAAATCTATGTCATCAGGCCCGTAGCAGCATAATGAGTGGATTCAGGTACGATGATTCTAACTGAAATAAGTCACACAGAAAAAGAAACATCATAAGATATCAGTAATACACGGAATGTAAACTTGGCTACACAGGAACTGAATTACAGAACAGAACAGGGTCTCAAATTTAGAAAACCAACTTATGCTTGCTTAAGGGGAAAGGTGAGTTGGGGTGCTGCATAAAACCAGAGATTGAAACGAGCACAGATAAAGTTCCTTAAGCCAAATATGGAATAGACAAGAGCTACTCCTTGCTCAACGAAATGGACTCAACACCGCATATTAAACGCCTAAGAATGTACCTGACTAGTAAGTATCTTAAAACCTATGGATTGCTATGTCTCTGAAAGAGAATCAAGCATGTGCACAGGGGCATAAACGCAGCAGTGATAGGATTGGAGAGGTTCTTTGAGCAAATGAAGACCCTTTGAAGTCATATTGCATGGTACCCATTCCACGGGTTTCAACTACCCAGGTTTAAGGTATTCTTCCTTCAGCTAAAACATGCATGTGGAACCTAGAGTATGATCAACCATGTGATCGGGAGACGTGTTCAAATATGTCTCAGTTTTCATACCCTGGTACTCGGGTGCAACATTCCAGACGCTTTACTAACACTCTCCCGACTTGGAGAGTCAGTCCCTTTAACCTCCTGTTTGGCCCAGTTTGCAATTTCTGCGGAAGATGAACAGGAATAAGGAGAACCAATGAGAGACTAGCTGGAGGTGTCTGGACGGGCAAATTTAACTCTCATTTCCCACCAGGAAGAGGAATTAAACAAAGGCTCAGCGTGCCATGCCAGAAACATATTAGGGCCTGAAGCCATCCTGCGGTGTTGCGGCCAGGTCACAAGAAAGCGAGTTGAAGAAAGGAGCTCAGGGGCACTTTAATTCACAAATCTGCAGAGTTATAAATGACAGCTATCGTCCAAAAATATACTGAAGTAAGGCTGCCAAGAGGACTTGAAAGCTGGGCAGAATTGCAGGAAACCGATTTCAGGAGGTAGACTGGAATTGCATTGAAAGCATAGGAAAAGAGGCAGAACGTCCACAATGATGCACTTGGCCAAAAAGGGCGTATGCGTTTTTTCCTGAATATATTCAGGAAAAAACGCATACGCCCTTTTTGGCCAACCAAGCAAACTTGCAAAGGAAATCTGCACTACAATGAAGTCTCACTTCCCCTAGGTCAAAAGGGCCATCTGAAAAAAGTGTAAAATCCAGAAAGGCAGGACAGGCCATGGAGAACTGGGAGCCTTGTTATGTTGATAGGCGGGATTTAAATTGCCAACAGACACTCCGGAGAAGTGTATGGTGTTTCCTGAAACATCTAAAAAACAAAGCAACAGAGCCTAGGGCACTTCCACTTATGGTCCTATAGCTTAGGGAAATTAAAATCAAAAAGACACAGCCACCCCAAAGTTTGGGACGCCTCTGTTTACAAGAACCTCGTTTACCGTACAAGTTCAATATCACAGAAAGTGAAAAATGGATAAAGAACTTGTGGTACTTACGTACAAAGCACTATCACTCAGCAATGAAATCTATGTCATCAGGGCCTTAGCAGCACAATGAGTGGATTCAGGTATGATGATTCTAACTGAAATAAGTCACACAGAAAAAGAAACATCATAAGATATCAGTAATACACGGAATGTAAACTTGGCTACACAGGAACTGAATTACAGAACAGAACAGGGTCTCAAATTTAGAAAACCAACTTATGCTTGCTTAAGGGTAAAGGTGAGTTGGGGTGCTGCATAAAACCAGAGATTGAAATGAGCACAGATAAAGTTCCTTAAGCCAAATATGGAATAGACAAGAGCTACTCCTTGCTCAACGAAATGGACTCAACACCCCATATTAAACGCCTAAGAATGTACCTGACTAGTAAGTATCTTAAAACCTATGGATTGCTATGTCTCCGAAAGAGAATCAAGCATGTGTACAGGGGCATAAACGCAGCAGTGATGAGATTGGAGAGGTTCACTGAGCAAATGAAGACCCTTTGAAGTCATATTGCATGGTACCCATTCCACGGGTTTCAACTACCCAGGTTTAAGGTATTCTTCCTTCAGCTAAAACATGCATGTGGAACCTAGAGTATGATCAACCATGTGATCGGGAGACGTGTTCAAATATGTCTCAGTTTTCGTACCCTGGTACTCAGGTGCAACATTCCAGACGCTTTACTAACACTCTCCCGACTTGGAGAGTCAGTCCCTTTAACCTCCCGTTTGGCCCAGTTTGCAATTTCTGCGGAAGATGAACAGGAATAGCGAGAACCAATGAGAGACTAGCTGGAGGTGTCTGGACGGGCAAATTTAACTCTCATTTCCCACCAGGAAGAGGAATTAACCAAAGGCTCAGCGTGCCGTGCCGGAACCAGATTAGGGCCTGAAGCCATCCTGCGGTGTTGCAGCCAGGTCACAAGAAAGCGAGTTGAAGAAAGGAGCTCAGGGGCACTGTAATTCACAAACCTGCAGAGTTATAAATGACAGCTATCGTCCAAAAATATACTGAAGTAAGGCTGCCAAGAGGACTTGAAAGCGGGGCAGAATTGCAGGAAACCGATTTCAGGAGGTAGACTGGAATTGCATTGAAAGCATAGGAAAAGAGGCAGAACGTCCACAATGATGCACTTGGCCAAAAAGGGCGTATGCGTTTTTTCCTGAATATATTCAGGAAAAAACGCATACGCCCTTTTTGGCCAACCAAGCAAACTTGCAAAGGAAATCTGCACTACAATGAAGTCTCACTTCCCCCCGGTCAAAAGGGCCATCTGCAAAAAGTGTAAAATCCAGAAAGGCAGGACAGGCCATGGAGAACTGGGAGCCTTGTTATGTTGATGGGCGGGATGTAAATTACCAACAGACACTCAGGAGAAGTGTATGGTGTTTCCTGAAACATCTAAAAAACAAAGCAACAGAGCCTAGGGCACTTCCACTTATGGTCCTATAGCTTAGGGAAATTAAAATCAAAAAGACACAGCCACCCCAAAGTTTGGGACGCCTCTGTTTACAAGAACCTCGTTTACCGTACAAGTTCAATATCACAGAAAGTGAAAAATGGATAAAGAACTTGTGGTACTTACGTACAATGCAGTATCACTCAGCAATGAAATCTATGTCATCAGGCCCGTAGCAGCATAATGAGTGGATTCAGGTACGATGATTCTAACTGAAATAAGTCACACAGAAAAAGAAACATCATAAGATATCAGTAATACACGGAATGTAAACTTGGCTACACAGGAACTGAATTACAGAACAGAACAGGGTCTCAAATTTAGAAAACCAACTTATGCTTGCTTAAGGGGAAAGGTGAGTTGGGGTGCTGCATAAAACCAGAGATTGAAACGAGCACAGATAAAGTTCCTTAAGCCAAATATGGAATAGACAAGAGCTACTCCTTGCTCAACGAAATGGACTCAACACCGCATATTAAACGCCTAAGAATGTACCTGACTAGTAAGTATCTTAAAACCTATGGATTGCTATGTCTCTGAAAGAGAATCAAGCATGTGCACAGGGGCATAAACGCAGCAGTGATAGGATTGGAGAGGTTCTTTGAGCAAATGAAGACCCTTTGAAGTCATATTGCATGGTACCCATTCCACGGGTTTCAACTACCCAGGTTTAAGGTATTCTTCCTTCAGCTAAAACATGCATGTGGAACCTAGAGTATGATCAACCATGTGATCGGGAGACGTGTTCAAATATGTCTCAGTTTTCATACCCTGGTACTCGGGTGCAACATTCCAGACGCTTTACTAACACTCTCCCGACTTGGAGAGTCAGTCCCTTTAACCTCCTGTTTGGCCCAGTTTGCAATTTCTGCGGAAGATGAACAGGAATAAGGAGAACCAATGAGAGACTAGCTGGAGGTGTCTGGACGGGCAAATTTAACTCTCATTTCCCACCAGGAAGAGGAATTAAACAAAGGCTCAGCGTGCCATGCCAGAAACATATTAGGGCCTGAAGCCATCCTGCGGTGTTGCGGCCAGGTCACAAGAAAGCGAGTTGAAGAAAGGAGCTCAGGGGCACTTTAATTCACAAATCTGCAGAGTTATAAATGACAGCTATCGTCCAAAAATATACTGAAGTAAGGCTGCCAAGAGGACTTGAAAGCTGGGCAGAATTGCAGGAAACCGATTTCAGGAGGTAGACTGGAATTGCATTGAAAGCATAGGAAAAGAGGCAGAACGTCCACAATGATGCACTTGGCCAAAAAGGGCGTATGCGTTTTTTCCTGAATATATTCAGGAAAAAACGCATACGCCCTTTTTGGCCAACCAAGCAAACTTGCAAAGGAAATCTGCACTACAATGAAGTCTCACTTCCCCTAGGTCAAAAGGGCCATCTGAAAAAAGTGTAAAATCCAGAAAGGCAGGACAGGCCATGGAGAACTGGGAGCCTTGTTATGTTGATAGGCGGGATTTAAATTGCCAACAGACACTCCGGAGAAGTGTATGGTGTTTCCTGAAACATCTAAAAAACAAAGCAACAGAGCCTAGGGCACTTCCACTTATGGTCCTATAGCTTAGGGAAATTAAAATCAAAAAGACACAGCCACCCCAAAGTTTGGGACGCCTCTGTTTACAAGAACCTCGTTTACCGTACAAGTTCAATATCACAGAAAGTGAAAAATGGATAAAGAACTTGTGGTACTTACGTACAAAGCACTATCACTCAGCAATGAAATCTATGTCATCAGGGCCTTAGCAGCACAATGAGTGGATTCAGGTATGATGATTCTAACTGAAATAAGTCACACAGAAAAAGAAACATCATAAGATATCAGTAATACACGGAATGTAAACTTGGCTACACAGGAACTGAATTACAGAACAGAACAGGGTCTCAAATTTAGAAAACCAACTTATGCTTGCTTAAGGGTAAAGGTGAGTTGGGGTGCTGCATAAAACCAGAGATTGAAATGAGCACAGATAAAGTTCCTTAAGCCAAATATGGAATAGACAAGAGCTACTCCTTGCTCAACGAAATGGACTCAACACCCCATATTAAACGCCTAAGAATGTACCTGACTAGTAAGTATCTTAAAACCTATGGATTGCTATGTCTCCGAAAGAGAATCAAGCATGTGTACAGGGGCATAAACGCAGCAGTGATGAGATTGGAGAGGTTCACTGAGCAAATGAAGACCCTTTGAAGTCATATTGCATGGTACCCATTCCACGGGTTTCAACTACCCAGGTTTAAGGTATTCTTCCTTCAGCTAAAACATGCATGTGGAACCTAGAGTATGATCAACCATGTGATCGGGAGACGTGTTCAAATATGTCTCAGTTTTCGTACCCTGGTACTCAGGTGCAACATTCCAGACGCTTTACTAACACTCTCCCGACTTGGAGAGTCAGTCCCTTTAACCTCCCGTTTGGCCCAGTTTGCAATTTCTGCGGAAGATGAACAGGAATAGCGAGAACCAATGAGAGACTAGCTGGAGGTGTCTGGACGGGCAAATTTAACTCTCATTTCCCACCAGGAAGAGGAATTAACCAAAGGCTCAGCGTGCCGTGCCGGAACCAGATTAGGGCCTGAAGCCATCCTGCGGTGTTGCAGCCAGGTCACAAGAAAGCGAGTTGAAGAAAGGAGCTCAGGGGCACTGTAATTCACAAACCTGCAGAGTTATAAATGACAGCTATCGTCCAAAAATATACTGAAGTAAGGCTGCCAAGAGGACTTGAAAGCGGGGCAGAATTGCAGGAAACCGATTTCAGGAGGTAGACTGGAATTGCATTGAAAGCATAGGAAAAGAGGCAGAACGTCCACAATGATGCACTTGGCCAAAAAGGGCGTATGCGTTTTTTCCTGAATATATTCAGGAAAAAACGCATACGCCCTTTTTGGCCAACCAAGCAAACTTGCAAAGGAAATCTGCACTACAATGAAGTCTCACTTCCCCCCGGTCAAAAGGGCCATCTGCAAAAAGTGTAAAATCCAGAAAGGCAGGACAGGCCATGGAGAACTGGGAGCCTTGTTATGTTGATGGGCGGGATGTAAATTACCAACAGACACTCAGGAGAAGTGTATGGTGTTTCCTGAAACATCTAAAAAACAAAGCAACAGAGCCTAGGGCACTTCCACTTATGGTCCTATAGCTTAGGGAAATTAAAATCAAAAAGACACAGCCACCCCAAAGTTTGGGACGCCTCTGTTTACAAGAACCTCGTTTACCGTACAAGTTCAATATCACAGAAAGTGAAAAATGGATAAAGAACTTGTGGTACTTACGTACAATGCAGTATCACTCAGCAATGAAATCTATGTCATCAGGCCCGTAGCAGCATAATGAGTGGATTCAGGTACGATGATTCTAACTGAAATAAGTCACACAGAAAAAGAAACATCATAAGATATCAGTAATACACGGAATGTAAACTTGGCTACACAGTAACTGAATTACAGAACAGAACAGGGTCTCAAATTTAGAAAACCAACTTATGCTTGCTTAAGGGAAAAGGTGAGCTGGGGTGCTGCATAAAACCAGAGATTGAAATGAGCACAGATAAATTTCCTTAAGCCAAATATGGAATAGACAAGAGCTACTCCTTGCTCAACGAAATGGACTCAACACCGCATATTAAACGCCTAAGAATGTACCTGACTAGTAAGTATCTTAAAACCTATGGATTGCTATGTCTCTGAAAGAGAATCAAGCATGTGTACAGGGGCATAAACGCAGCAGTGATAGGATTGGAGAGGTTCGTTGAGCAAATGAAGGCCCTTTGAAGTCATATTGCATGGTACCCATTCCACGGGTTTCAACTACCCAGGTTTAAGGTATTCTTCCTTGAGCTAAAACATGCATGTGGAACCTAGAGTATGATCAACCATGTGATCGGGAGACGTGTTCAAATATGTCTCAGTTTTCGTACCCTGGTACTCGGGTGCAACATTCCAGACGCTTTACTAACACTCTCCCGACTTGGAGAGTCAGTCCCTTTAACCTCCTGTTTGGCCCAGTTTGCAATTTCTGCGGAAGATGAACAGGAATAGCGAGAACCAATGAGAGACTAGCTGGAGGTGTCTGGACGGGCAAATTTAACTCTCATTTCCCACCAGGAAGAGGAATTAAACAAAGGCTCTGCGTGCCATGCCAGAACCAGATTAGAGCCTGAAGCCATCCTGCGGTGTTGCGGCCAGGTCACAAGAAAGCGAGTTGAAGAAAAGAGCTCAGGGGAACTGTAATTCACAAACCTGCAGAGTTATAAATGACACCTATCATCCAAAAATATACTGAAGTAAGGCTGCCAAGAGGACTTGAAAGCGGGGCAGAATTGCAGGAAACCGATTTCAGGAGGTAGACTTTAATTGCATTGAAAGCATAGGAAAAGAGGCAGAACGTCCACAATGATGCACTTGGCCAAAAAGGGCGTATGCGTTTTTTCCTGAATATATTCAGGAAAAAACGCATACGCCCTTTTTGGCCAACCAAGCAAACTTGCAAAGGAAATCTGCACTACAATGAAGTCTCACTTCCCCCCGGTCAAAAGGGCCATCTGAAAAAAGTGTAAAATCCAGAAAGGCAGGACAGGCCATGGAGAACTGGGAGCCTTGTTATGCAGATGGGCGGGATGTAAATTGCCAACAGACACTTGGGAGAAGTGTATGGTGTTTCCTGAAACATCTAAAAAACAAAGCAACAGAGCCTAGGGCACTTCCACTTATGGTCCTATAGCTTAGGGAAATTAAAATCAAAAAGACACAGCCACCCCAAAGTTTGGAACGGCTCTGTTTACAAGAACCTCGTTTACAGTACAAGTTCAACATCGCAGAAAGTGAAAAATGGATAAAGAAGTTGTGGTATTTACTTACAAAGCAATATCACTCAGCAATGAAATCTATGTCATCAGGCCCTTAGCAGCACAATGAGTGGATTCAGGTATGATGATTCTAACTGAAATAAGTCACACAGAAAAAGAAACATCATAAGATATCAGTAATACACGGAATGTAAACTTGGCTACACAGGAACTGAATTACAGAACAGAACAGGGTCTCAAATTTAGAAAACCAACTTATGCTTGCTTAAGGGTAAAGGTGAGTTGGGGTGCTGCATAAAACCAGAGATTGAAATGAGCACAGATAAAGTTCCTTAAGCCAAATATGGAATAGACAAGAGCTACTCCTTGCTCAACGAAATGGACTCAACACCGCATATTAAACGCCGAAGAATGTACCTGACTAGTAAGTATCTTAAAACCTATGGATTGCTATGTCTCCGAAAGAGAATCAAGCATGTGTACAGGGGCATAAACCCAGCAGTGATAGGATTGGAGAGCTTCGGTGAGAAAATGAAGACCCTTTGAAGTCATACTGCATGGTACCCATTCCACGGGTTTCAACTACCCAGGTTTAAGGTATTCTTCCTTCAGCTAAAACATGCATGTGGAACCTAGAGTATGATCAACCATGTGATCGGGAAACGTGTTCAAATATGTCTCAGTTTTCCGCCCCTGGTACTCGGGTGCAACATTCCAGACACTTTACTAACACTCTCCCCAATTGGAGAGACAGCGCCTTTAACCTCCTGTTTGGCCAAGTTTGCAATTTCTGCGGAAGATGAACAGAAATAGCGAGAACCAATGAGAGACTAGCTGGAGGTGTCTGGACGGGCAAATTTAACTCTCATTTCCCACCAGGAATAGGAATTAACCAAAGGCTCAGCGTGCCGTGCCCGAACCAGATTAGGGCCTGAAGCCATCCTGCGGTGTTGCGGCCAGGTCACAAGAAAGCGAGTTGAAGAAAGGAACTCAGGGGCACTGTAATTCACAAACCTGCAGAGTTATAAATGACAGCTATCGTCCAAAAATATACTGAAGTAAGGCTGCCAAGAGGACATGAAAGCGGGGCAGAATTGCAGGAAACCGATTTCAGGAGGTAGACTGGAATTGCATTGAAAGCATAGGAAAAGAGGCAGAACGTCCACAATGATGCACTTGGCCAAAAAGGGCGTATGCGTTTTTTCCTGAATATATTCAGGAAAAAACGCATACGCCCTTTTTGGCCAACCAAGCAAACTTGCAAAGGAAATCTGCACTACAATGAAGTCTCACTTCCCCCCGGTCAAAAGGGCCATCTGAAAAAAGTGTAATATCCAGAAAGGCAGGACAGGCCATGGAGAACTGGGAGCCTTGTTATGCTGATGGGCGGGATGTAAATTGCCAACAGACACTCGGGAGAAGTGTATGGTGTTTCCTGAAACATCTAAAAAACAAAGCAACAGAGCCTAGGGCACTTCCACTTATGGTCCTATAGCTTAGGGAAATTGAAATCAAAAAGACACAGCCACCCCAAAGTTTGGGACGCCTCTGTTTACAAGAACCTCGTTTACTGTACAAGTTCAATATCACAGAAAGTGAAAAATGGATAAAGAACTTGTGGTACTTACGTACAATGCAGTATCACTCAGCAATGAAAACTATGTCATCAGGCCCGTAGCAGCATAATGAGTGGATTCAGGTACGATGATTCTAACTGAAATAAGTCACACAGAAAAAGAAACATCATAAGATATCAGTAATACACGGAATGTAAACTTGGCTACACAGGAACTGAATTCCAAAACAGAACAGGGTCTCAAATTTAGAAAACCAACTTATGCTTGCTTAAGGGGAAAGGTGAGTTGGGGTGCTGCATAAAACCAGAGATTGAAATGAGCACAGATAAAGTTCCTTAAGCCAAATATGGAATAGACAAGAGCTACTCCTTGCTCAACGAAATGGACTCAACACCTCATATTAAACGCCTAAGAATGTACCTGACTAGTAAGTATCTTAAAACCTATGGATTGCTATGTCTCCAAAAGAGAATCAAGCGTGTGTACAGGGGCATAAACGCAGCAGTGATAGGATTGGAGAGGTTCGGTGAGCAAATGAAGACCCTTTGAAGTCATATTGCATGGTACCCATTCCACGGGTTTTAACTACCCAGGTTTAAGTTATTCTTCCTTCAGCTAAAACATGCATGTGGAACCCAGAGTATGATCAACCGTGTGAACGGGAGACGTGTTCAAATATGTCTCAGTTTCCCTCCCCTGGTACTCGGGTGCAACATTCCAGACGCTTCACTAACACTCTCCCCACTTGGAGAGTCAGCGCCTTTAATCTCCTGTTTGGCCCAGTTTGCAATTTCTGCGGAAGATGAACAGGAATAGGGAGAACCAATGAGAGACTAGCTGGAGGTGTCTGGACGGGCAAATTTAACTCTCATTTCCCACCAGGAAGAGGAAACAACCAAAGGCTCAGCGTGCCATGCCGGAACAAGTTTAGGGCCTGAAGCCATCCTGCGGTGTTGCGGCCAGGTCACAAGAAAGCGAGTTGAAGAAAGGAGCTCGGGGCACTGTAATTCACAAACCTACAGAGTTATAAATGACAGCTATCGTCCAAAAATATACTGAAGTAAGGCTGCCAAGAGGACTTGAAAGCGGGGCAGAATTGCAGGAAACCGATTTCAGGAGGTAGACTGGAATTGCATAGAAAGCATAGGAAAAGAGGCAGAACGTCCACAATAATGCACTTGGCCAAAAAGGGCGTATGCGTTTTTTCCTGAATATATTCAGGAAAAAACGCATACGCCCTTTTTGGCCAACCAAGCAAGCTTGCAAAGGAAATCTGCACTACAATGAAGTCTCACTTCCCCCCGGTCAAAAGGGCCATCTGAAAAAAGCGTAAAATCCAGAAAGGCAGGACAGGCCATGGAGAACTGGGAGCCTTGTTATGCTGATGGGCGGGATGTAAATTGCGAACAGAAACTCGGGAGAAGTGTATGGTGTTTCCTGAAACATCTAAAAAACAAAGCAACAGAGCCTAGGGCACTTCCACTTATGGTCCTATAGCTTAGGGAAATTAAAATCAAAAAGACACAGCCACCCCAAAGTTTGGGACGCCTCTGTTTACAAGAACCTCGTTTACCGTACATGTTCAATATCACAGAAAGTGAAAAATGGATAAAGAACTTGTGGTACTTACGTACAATGCAGTATCACTCAGCAATGAAATCTATGTCATCAGGCCCGTAGCAGCATAATGAGTGGATTCAGGTACGATGATTCTAACTGAAATAAGTCACACAGAAAAAGAAACATCATAAGATATCAGTAATACACGGAATGTAAACTTGGCTACACAGGAACTGAATTACAGAACAGAACAGGGTCTCAAATTTAGAAAACCAACTTATGCTTGCTTAAGGGGAAAGGTGAGTTGGGGTGCTGCATAAAACCAGAGATTGAAATGAGCACAGATAAAGTTCCTTAAGCCAAATATGGAATAGACAAGAGCTACTCCTTGCTCAACGAAATGGACTCAACATCCCATATTAAACGCCTAAGAATGTACCTGACTAGTAAGTATCTTAAAACCTATGGATTGCTATGTCTCCGAAAGAGAATCAAGCATGTGTACAGGGGCATAAACGCAGCAGTGATGAGATTGGAGAGGTTCACTGAGCAAATGAAGACCCTTTGAAGTCATATTGCATGGTACCCATTCCACGGGTTTCAACTACCCAGGTTTAAGGTATTCTTCCTTCAGCTAAAACATGCATGTGGAACCTAGAGTATGATCAACCATGTGATCGGGAGACGTGTTCAAATATGTCTCAGTTTTCGTACCCTGGTACTCAGGTGCAACATTCCAGACGCTTTACTAACACTCTCCCGACTTGGAGAGTCAGTCCCTTTAACCTCCCGTTTGGCCCAGTTTGCAATTTCTGCGGAAGATGAACAGGAATAGCGAGAACCAATGAGAGACTAGCTGGAGGTGTCTGGACGGGCAAATTTAACTCTCATTTCCCACCAGGAAGAGGAATTAACCAAAGGCTCAGCGTGCCGTGCCGGAACCAGATTAGGGCCTGAAGCCATCCTGCGGTGTTGCAGCCAGGTCACAAGAATGCGAGTTGAAGAAAGGAGCTCAGGGGCACTGTAATTCACAAACCTGCAGAGTTATAAATGACAGCTATCGTCCAAAAATATACTGAAGTAAGGCTGCCAAGAGGACTTGAAAGCGGGGCAGAATTGCAGGAAACCGATTTCAGGAGGTAGACTGGAATTGCATTGAAAGCATAGGAAAAGAGGCAGAACGTCCACAATGATGCACTTGGCCAAAAAGGGCGTATGCGTTTTTTCCTGAATATATTCAGGAAAAAACGCATACGCCCTTTTTGGCCAACCAAGCAAACTTGCAAAGGAAATCTGCACTACAATGAAGTCTCACTTCCCCCCGGTCAAAAGGGCCATCTGCAAAAAGTGTAAAATCCAGAAAGGCAGGACAGGCCATGGAGAACTGGGAGCCTTGTTATGTTGATGGGCGGGATGTAAATTACCAACAGACACTCAGGAGAAGTGTATGGTGTTTCCTGAAACATCTAAAAAACAAAGCAACAGAGCCTAGGGCACTTCCACTTATGGTCCTATAGCTTAGGGAAATTAAAATCAAAAAGACACAGCCACCCCAAAGTTTGGGACGCCTCTGTTTACAAGAACCTCGTTTACCGTACAAGTTCAATATCACAGAAAGTGAAAAATGGATAAAGAACTTGTGGTACTTACGTACAATGCAGTATCACTCAGCAATGAAATCTATGTCATCAGGCCCGTAGCAGCATAATGAGTGGATTCAGGTACGATGATTCTAACTGAAATAAGTCACACAGAAAAAGAAACATCATAAGATATCAGTAATACACGGAATGTAAACTTGGCTACACAGTAACTGAATTACAGAACAGAACAGGGTCTCAAATTTAGAAAACCAACTTATGCTTGCTTAAGGGAAAAGGTGAGCTGGGGTGCTGCATAAAACCAGAGATTGAAATGAGCACAGATAAATTTCCTTAAGCCAAATATGGAATAGACAAGAGCTACTCCTTGCTCAACGAAATGGACTCAACACCGCATATTAAACGCCTAAGAATGTACCTGACTAGTAAGTATCTTAAAACCTATGGATTGCTATGTCTCTGAAAGAGAATCAAGCATGTGCACAGGGGCATAAACGCAGCAGTGATAGGATTGGAGAGGTTCGTTGAGCAAATGAAGGCCCTTTGAAGTCATATTGCATGGTACCCATTCCACGGGTTTCAACTACCCAGGTTTAAGGTATTCTTCCTTGAGCTAAAACATGCATGTGGAACCTAGAGTATGATCAACCATGTGATCGGGAGACGTGTTCAAATATGTCTCAGTTTTCGTACCCTGGTACTCGGGTGCAACATTCCAGACGCTTTACTAACACTCTCCCGACTTGGAGAGTCAGTCCCTTTAACCTCCTGTTTGGCCCAGTTTGCAATTTCTGCGGAAGATGAACAGGAATAGCGAGAACCAATGAGAGACTAGCTGGAGGTGTCTGGACGGGCAAATTTAACTCTCATTTCCCACCAGGAAGAGGAATTAAACAAAGGCTCTGCGTGCCATGCCAGAACCAGATTAGAGCCTGAAGCCATCCTGCGGTGTTGCGGCCAGGTCACAAGAAAGCGAGTTGAAGAAAGGAGCTCAGGGGAACTGTAATTCACAAACCTGCAGAGTTATAAATGACACCTATCATCCAAAAATATACTGAAGTAAGGCTGCCAAGAGGACTTGAAAGCGGGGCAGAATTGCAGGAAACCGATTTCAGGAGGTAGACTTTAATTGCATTGAAAGCATAGGAAAAGAGGCAGAACGTCCACAATGATGCACTTGGCCAAAAAGGGCGTATGCGTTTTTTCCTGAATATATTCAGGAAAAAACGCATACGCCCTTTTTGGCCAACCAAGCAAACTTGCAAAGGAAATCTGCACTACAATGAAGTCTCACTTCCCCCCGGTCAAAAGGGCCATCTGAAAAAAGTGTAAAATCCAGAAAGGCAGGACAGGCCATGGAGAAGTGGGAGCCTTGTTATGCAGATGGGCGGGATGTAAATTGCCAACAGACACTTGGGAGAAGTGTATGGTGTTTCCTGAAACATCTAAAAAACAAAGCAACAGAGCCTAGGGCACTTCCACTTATGGTCCTATAGCTTAGGGAAATTAAAATCAAAAAGACACAGCCACCCCAAAGTTTGGAACGGCTCTGTTTACAAGAACCTCGTTTACAGTACAAGTTCAACATCGCAGAAAGTGAAAAATGGATAAAGAAGTTGTGGTATTTACTTACAAAGCAATATCACTCAGCAATGAAATCTATGTCATCAGGCCCTTAGCAGCACAATGAGTGGATTCAGGTATGATGATTCTAACTGAAATAAGTCACACAGAAAAAGAAACATCATAAGATATCAGTAATACACGGAATGTAAACTTGGCTACACAGGAACTGAATTACAGAACAGAACAGGGTCTCAAATTTAGAAAACCAACTTATGCTTGCTTAAGGGTAAAGGTGAGTTGGGGTGCTGCATAAAACCAGAGATTGAAATGAGCACAGATAAAGTTCCTTAAGCCAAATATGGAATAGACAAGAGCTACTCCTTGCTCAACGAAATGGACTCAACACCGCATATTAAACGCCGAAGAATGTACCTGACTAGTAAGTATCTTAAAACCTATGGATTGCTATGTCTCCGAAAGAGAATCAAGCATGTGTACAGGGGCATAAACCCAGCAGTGATAGGATTGGAGAGCTTCGGTGAGAAAATGAAGACCCTTTGAAGTCATACTGCATGGTACCCATTCCACGGGTTTCAACTACCCAGGTTTAAGGTATTCTTCCTTCAGCTAAAACATGCATGTGGAACCTAGAGTATGATCAACCATGTGATCGGGAAACGTGTTCAAATATGTCTCAGTTTTCCGCCCCTGGTACTCGGGTGCAACATTCCAGACACTTTACTAACACTCTCCCCAATTGGAGAGACAGCGCCTTTAACCTCCTGTTTGGCCCAGTTTGCAATTTCTGCGGAAGATGAACAGAAATAGGGAGAACCAATGAGAGACTAGCTGGAGGTGTCTGGACGGGCAAATTTAACTTTCATTTCCCACCAGGAAGAGGAAATAACCAAAGGCTCAGCGTGCCGTGCCGGAACAACATTAGGGCCTGAAGCCATCCTGCGGTGTTGCGACCAGCTCACAAGAAAGCGAGTTGAAGAAAGGAGCTTAGGGGCACTGTAATTCACAAACCTGCAGAGTTATAAATGACAGCTATCGTCCAAAAATATACTGAAGTAAGGCTGCCAAGAGGACTTGAAAGCGGGGCAGAATTGCAGGAAACCGATTTCAGGAGGTAGACTGGAATTGCATTGAAAGCATAGGAAAAGAGGCAGAACGTCCACAATGATGCACTTGGCCAAAAAGGGCGTATGCGTTTTTTCCTGAATATATTCAGGAAAAAACGCATACGCCCTTTTTGGACAACCAAGCAAGCTTGCAAAGGAAATCTGCACTACAATGAAGTCTCACTTCCCCCCGGTCAAAAGGGCCATCTGCAAAAAGTGTAAAATCCAGAAAGGCAGGACAGGCCATGGAGAACTGGGAGCCTTGTTATGCTGATGGGCGGGATGTAAATTGCCAACAGACACTCGGGAGAAGTGTATGGTGTTTCCTGAAACATCTAAAAAACAAAGCAACAGAGCCTAGGGCACTTCCACTTATGGTCCTATAGCTTAGGGAAATTAAAATCAAAAAGACACAGCCACCCCAAAGTTTGGGACGCCTCTGTTTACAAGAACCTCGTTTACCGTACAAGTTCAATATCACAGAAAGTGAAAAATGGATAAAGAACTTGTGGTACTTACGTACAATGCAGTATCACTCAGCAATGAAATCTATGTCATCAGGCCCGTAGCAGAATAATGAGTGGATTCAGGTACGATGATTCTAACTGAAATAAGTCACACAGAAAAAGAAACATCATAAGATATCACTAATACACGGAATGTAAACTGGACTACACAGGAACTGAATTACAGAACAGAACAGGGTCTCAAATTTAGAAAACCAACTTGCTTAAGGGTAAAGGTGAGTTGGGGTGCTGCATAAAACCAGAGATGGAAATGAGCACAGATAAAGTTCCTTAAGCCAAATATGGAATAGACAAGAGCTACTCCTTGCCAAACGAAATGGACTCAACACCGCATATTAAACGCCTAAGAATGTACCTGACTAGTAAGTATCTTAAAACCTATGCATTGCTATGTCTCCGAAAGAGAATCAAGCATGTGTACAGGGGCATAAACGCAGCAGTGATAGGATTGGAGAAGTTCGGTGAGCAAATGAAGAACCTTTGAAGTCATATTGCATGGTACCCATTCCACGCGTTTCAACTACCCAGGTTTAAGGTATTCTTCCTTCAGCTAAAACATGCATGTGGAACCTAGAGTATGATCAACCATGTGATCGGGAGACGTGTTCAAATATGTCTCAGTTTTCGTACCCTGGTACTCGGGTGCAACATTCCAGATGCTTTACTAACACTCTCCCGACATGGAGAGTCAGTCCCTTTAACCTCCTGTTTGGCCCACTTTGCAATTTCTGCGGAAGATGAACAGGAATAGCGAGAACCAATGAGAGACTAGCTGGAGGTGTCTGGACGGGCAAATTTAACTCTCATTTCCCACCAGGAATAGGAATTAACCAAAGGCTCAGCGTGCCGTGCCCGAACCAGATTAGGGCCTGAAGCCATCCTGCGGTGTTGCGGCCAGGTCACAAGAAAGCGAGTTGAAGAAAGGAACTCAGGGGCACTGTAATTCACAAACCTGCAGAGTTATAAATGACAGCTATCGTCCAAAAATATACTGAAGTAAGGCTGCCAAGAGGACATGAAAGTGGGGCAGAATTGCAGGAAACTGATTTCAGGAGGTAGACTGGAATTGCATTGAAAGCATAGGAAAAGAGGCAGAACGTCCACAATGATGCACTTGGCCAAAAAGTGCGTATGCGTTTTTTCCTGAATATATTCAGGAAAAAACGCATACGCCCTTTTTGGCCAACCAAGCAAACTTGCAAAGGAAATCTGCACTACAATGAAGTCTCACTTCCCCCCGGTCAAAAGGGCCATCTGAAAAAAGTGTAAAATCCAGAAAGGCAGGACAGGCCATGGAGAACTGGGAGCCTTGTTATGCTGATGGGCGGGATGTAAATTGCCAACAGACACTCGGGAGAAGTGTATGGTGTTTCCTGAAACATCTAAAAAACAAAGCAACAGAGCCTAGGGCACTTCCACTTATGGTCCTATAGCATAGGGAAATTAAAATCAAAAAGACACAGCCACCCCAAAGTTTGGGACGCCTCTGTTTACAAGAACCTCATTTACCGTACAAGTTCAATATCACAGAAAGTGAAAAATGGATAAAGAACTTGTGGTACTTACGTACAATGCAGTATCACTCAGCAATGAAATCTATGTCATCAGGCCCGTAGCAGCATAATGAGTGGATTCAGGTACGATGATTCTAACTGAAATAAGTCACACAGAAAAAGAAACATCATACGATATCAGTAATACACGGAATGTAAACTTGGCTACACAGTAACTGAATTACAGAACAGAACAGGGTCTCAAATTTAGAAAACCAACTTATGCTTGCTTAAGGGAAAAGGTGAGTTGGGGTGCTGCATAAAACCAGAGATTGAAATGAGCACAGATAAAGTTCCTTAAGCCAAATATGGAATAGACAAGAGCTACTCCTTGCTCAACGAAATGGACTCAACACCGCATATTAAACGCCTAAGAATGTACCTGACTAGTAAGTATCTTAAAACCTATGGATTGCTATGTCTCCGAAAGAGAATCAAGCATGTGTACAGGGGCATAAACGCAGCAGTGATAGGATTGGAGAGGTTCGGTGAGCAAATGAAGACCCCTTGAAATCATATTGCATGGTACCCATTCCAAGGGTTTCAACTACACACGTTTAAGGTATTCTTCCTTCAGCTAAAACATGCATGTGGAACCCAGAGTATGATCAACCGTGTGAACGGGAGACGTGTTCACATATGTCTCAGTTTTTCTCCCCTGGTACTCGGGTGCAACATTCCAGACGCTTTACTAACACTCTCCCGACATGGAGAGTCAGTCCCTTTAACCTCCTGTTTGGCCCAGTTTGCAATTTCTGCGGAAGATGAACAGGAATAGCGAGAACCAATGAGAGACTAGCTGGAGGTGTCTGGACGGGCAAATTTAACTCTCATTTCCCACCAGGAATAGGAATTAACCAAAGGCTCAGCGTGCCGTGCCCGAACCAGATTAGGGCCTGAAGCCATCCTGCGGTGTTGCGGCCAGGTCACAAGAAAGCGAGTTGAAGAAAGGAACTCAGGGGCACTGTAATTCACAAACCTGCAGAGTTATAAATGACAGCTATCGTCCAAAAATATACTGAAGTAAGGCTGCCAAGAGGACATGAAAGCGGGGCAGAATTGCAGGAAACCGATTTCAGGAGGTAGACTGGAATTGCATTGAAAGCATAGGAAAAGAGGCAGAACGTCCACAATGATGCACTTGGCCAAAAAGGGCGTATGCGTTTTTTCCTGAATATATTCAGGAAAAAACGCATACGCCCTTTTTGGCCAACCAAGCAAACTTGCAAAGGAAATCTGCACTACAATGAAGTCTCACTTCCCCCCGGTCAAAAGGGCCATCTGAAAAAAGTGTAAAATCCAGAAAGGCAGGACAGGCCATGGAGAACTGGGAGCCTTGTTATGCTGATGGGCGGGATGTAAATTGCCAACAGACACTCGGGAGAAGTGTATGGTGTTTCCTGAAACATCTAAAAAACAAAGCAACAGAGCCTAGGGCACTTCCACTTATGGTCCTATAGCTTAGGGAAATTAAAATCAAAAAGACACAGCCACCCCAAAGTTTGGGACGCCTCTGTTTACAAGAACCTCGTTTACTGTACAAGTTCAATATCACAGAAAGTGAAAAATGGATAAAGAACTTGTGGTACTTACGTACAATGCAGTATCACTCAGCAATGAAATCTATGTCATCAGGCCCGTAGCAGCATAATGAGTGGATTCAGGTACGATGATTCTAACTGAAATAAGTCACACAGAAAAAGAAACATCATAAGATATCAGTAATACACGGAATGTAAACTTGGCTACACAGGAACTGAATTCCAAAACAGAACAGGGTCTCAAATTTAGAAAACCAACTTATGCTTGCTTAAGGGGAAAGGTGAGTTGGGGTGCTGCATAAAACCAGAGATTGAAATGAGCACAGATAAAGTTCCTTAAGCCAAATATGGAATAGACAAGAGCTACTCCTTGCTCAACGAAATGGACTCAACACCTCATATTAAACGCCTAAGAATGTACCTGACTAGTAAGTATCTTAAAACCTATGGATTGCTATGTCTCCAAAAGAGAATCAAGCGTGTGTACAGGGGCATAAACGCAGCAGTGATAGGATTGGAGAGGTTCGGTGAGCAAATGAAGACCCTTTGAAGTCATATTGCATGGTACCCATTCCACGGGTTTTAACTACCCAGGTTTAAGTTATTCTTCCTTCAGCTAAAACATGCAGGTGGAACCCAGAGTATGATCAACCGTGTGAACGGGAGACGTGTTCAAATATGTCTCAGTTTCCCTCCCCTGGTACTCGGGTGCAACATTCCAGACGCTTCACTAACACTCTCCCCACTTGGAGAGTCAGCGCCTTTAATCTCCTGTTTGGCCCAGTTTGCAATTTCTGCGGAAGATGAACAAGAATAGGGAGAACCAATGAGAGACTAGCTGGAGGTGTCTGGACGGGCAAATTTAACTCTCATTTCCCACCAGGAAGAGGAAAAAACCAAAGGCTCAGCGTGCCGTGCCGGAACCAGTTTAGGGCCTGAAGCCATCCTGCGGTGTTGCGGCCAGGTCACAAGAAAGCGAGTTGAAGAAAGGAGCTCGGGGCACTGTAATTCACAAACCTACAGAGTTATAAATGACAGCTATCGTCCAAAAATATACTGAAGTAAGGCTGCCAAGAGGACTTGAAAGCGGGGCAGAATTGCAGGAAACCGATTTCAGGAGGTAGACTGGAATTGCATTGAAAGCATAGGAAAAGAGGCAGAACGTCCACAATAATGCACTTGGCCAAAAAGGGCGTATGCGTTTTTTCCTGAATATATTCAGGAAAAAACGCATACGCCCTTTTTGGCCAACCAAGCAAGCTTGCAAAGGAAATCTGCACTACAATGAAGTCTCACTTCCCCCCGGTCAAAAGGGCCATCTGAAAAAAGCGTAAAATCCAGAAAGGCAGGACAGGCCATGGAGAACTGGGAGCCTTGTTATGCTGATGGGCGGGATGTAAATTGCGAACAGAAACTCGGGAGAAGTGTATGGTGTTTCCTGAAACATCTAAAAAACAAAGCAACAGAGCCTAGGGCACTTCCACTTATGGTCCTATAGCTTAGGGAAATTAAAATCAAAAAGACACAGCCACCCCAAAGTTTGGGACGCCTCTGTTTACAAGAACCTCGTTTACCGTACATGTTCAATATCACAGAAAGTGAAAAATGGATAAAGAACTTGTGGTACTTACGTACAATGCAGTATCACTCAGCAATGAAATCTATGTCATCAGGCCCGTAGCAGCATAATGAGTGGATTCAGGTACGATGATTCTAACTGAAATAAGTCACACAGAAAAAGAAACATCATAAGATATCAGTAATACACGGAATGTAAACTTGGCTACACAGGAACTGAATTACAGAACAGAACAGGGTCTCAAATTTAGAAAACCAACTTATGCTTGCTTAAGGGGAAAGGTGAGTTGGGGTGCTGCATAAAACCAGAGATTGAAACGAGCACAGATAAAGTTCCTTAAGCCAAATATGGAATAGACAAGAGCTACTCCTTGCTCAACGAAATGGACTCAACACCGCATATTAAACGCCTAAGAATGTACCTGACTAGTAAGTATCTTAAAACCTATGGATTGCTATGTCTCTGAAAGAGAATCAAGCATGTGCACAGGGGCATAAACGCAGCAGTGATAGGATTGGAGAAGTTCTTTGAGCAAATGAAGACCCTTTGAAGTCATATTGCATGGTACCCATTCCACGGGTTTCAACTACCCAGGTTTAAGGTATTCTTCCTTCAGCTAAAACATGCATGTGGAACCTAGAGTATGATCAACCATGTGATCGGGAGACGTGTTCAAATATGTCTCAGTTTTCATACCCTGGTACTCGGGTGCAACATTCCAGACGCTTTACTAACACTCTCCCGACTTGGAGAGTCAGTCCCTTTAACCTCCTGTTTGGCCCAGTTTGCAATTTCTGCGGAAGATGAACAGGAATAAGGAGAACCAATGAGAGACTAGCTGGAGGTGTCTGGACGGGCAAATTTAACTCTCATTTCCCACCAGGAAGAGGAATTAAACAAAGGCTCAGCGTGTCGTGCCAGAACCAGATTAGGGCCTGAAGCCATCCTGCGGTGTTGCGGCCAGGTCACAAGAAAGCGAGTTGAAGAAAGGAGCTCAGGGGCACTTTAATTCACAAACCTGCAGAGTTATAAATGACAGCTATCGTCCAAAAATATACTGAAGTAAGGCTGCCAAGAGGACTTGAAAGCGGGGCAGAATTGCAGGAAACCGATTTCAGGAGGTAGACTGGAATTGCATTGAAAGCATAGGAAAAGAGGCAGAACGTCCACAATGATGCACTTGGCCAAAAAGGGCGTATGCGTTTTTTCCTGAATATATTCAGGAAAAAACGCATACGCACTTTTTGGCCAACCAAGCAAACTTGCAAAGGAAATCTGCACTACAATGAAGTCTCACTTCCCCTAGGTCAAAAGGGCCATCTGCAAAAAGTGTAAAATCCAGAAAGGCAGGACAGGCCATGGAGAACTGGGAGCCTTGTTATGTTGATGGGCGGGATGTAAATTGCCAACAGACACTCGGGAGAAGTGTATGGTGTTTCCTGAAACATCTAAAAAACAAAGCAACAGAGCCTAGGGCACTTCCACTTATGGTCCTATAGCTTAGGGAAATTAAAATCAAAAAGACACAGCCACCCCAAAGTTTGGGAAGCCTCTGTTTACAAGAACCTCGTTTACCGTACAAGTTCAATATCACAGAAAGTGAAAAATGGATAAAGAACTTGTGGTACTTACGTACAAAGCACTATCACTCAGCAATGAAATCTATGTCATCAGGCCCTTAGCAGCACAATGAGTGGATTCAGGTATGATGATTCTAACTGAAATAAGTCACACAGAAAAAGAAACATCATAAGATATCAGTAATACACGGAATGTAAACTTGGCTACACAGGAACTGAATTACAGAACAGAACAGGGTCTCAAATTTAGAAAACCAACTTATGCTTGCTTAAGGGGAAAGGTGAGTTGGGGTGCTGCATAAAACCAGAGATTGAAATGAGCACAGATAAAGTTCCTTAAGCCAAATATGGAATAGACAAGAGCTACTCCTTGCTCAACGAAATGGACTCAACACCCCATATTAAACGCCTAAGAATGTACCTGACTAGTAAGTATCTTAAAACCTATGGATTGCTATGTCTCCGAAAGAGAATCAAGCATGTGTACAGGGGCATAAACGCAGCAGTGATAAGATTGGAGAGGTTCACTGAGCAAATGAAGACCCTTTGAAGTCATATTGCATGGTACCCATTCCACGGGTTTCAACTACCCAGGTTTAAGGTATTCTTCCTTCAGCTACAACATGCATGTGGAACCTAGAGTATGATCAACCATGTGATCGGGAGACGTGTTCAAATATGTCTCAGTTTTCGTACCCTGGTACTCAGGTGCAACATTCCAGACGCTTTACTAACACTCTCCCGACTTGGAGAGTCAGTCCCTTTAACCTCCCGTTTCGCCCAGTTTGCAATTTCTGCGGAAGATGAACAGGAATAGCGAGAACCAATGAGAGACTAGCTGGAGGTGTCTGGACGGGCAAATTTAACTCTCATTTCCCACCAGGAAGAGGAAACAACCAAAGGCTCAGCGTGCCATGCCGGAACCAGTTTAGGGCCTGAAGCCATCCTGCGGTGTTGCGGCCAGCTCACAAGAAAGCGAGTTGAAGAAAGGAGCTCGGGGCACTGTAATTCACAAACCTGCAGAGTTATAAATGACAGCTATCGTCCAAAAGTATACTGAAGTAAGGCTGCCAAGAGGACTTGAAAGCGGGGCAGAATTGCAGGAAACCGATTTCAGGAGGTAGACTGGAATTGCATTGAAAGCATAGGAAAAGAGGCAGAACGTCCACAATAATGCACTTGGCCAAAAAGGGCGTATGCGTTTTTTCCTGAATATATTCAGGAAAAAACGCATACGCCCTTTTTGGCCAACCAAGCAAGCTTGCAAAGGAAATCTGCACTACAATGAAGTCTCACTTCCCCCCGGTCAAAAGGGCCATCTGAAAAAAGCGTAAAATCCAGAAAGGCAGGACAGGCCATGGAGAACTGGGAGCCTTGTTATGCTGATGGGCGGGATGTAAATTGCCAACAGACACTCGGGAGAAGTGTATGGTGTTTCCTGAAACATCTAAAAAACAAAGCAACAGAGCCTAGGGCACTTCCACTTATGGTCCTATAGCTTAGGGAAATTAAAATCAAAAAGACACAGCCACCCCAAAGTTTGGAACGGCTCTGTTTACAAGAACCTCGTTTACAGTACAAGTTCAACATCGCAGAAAGTGAAAAATGGATAAAGAAGTTGTGGTATTTACTTACAAAGCAATATCACTCAGCAATGAAATCTATGTCATCAGGCCCTTAGCAGCACAATGAGTGGATTCAGGTATGATGATTCTAACTGAAATAAGTCACACAGAAAAAGAAACATCATAAGATATCAGTAATACACGGAATGTAAACTTGGCTACACAGGAACTGAATTACAGAACAGAACAGGGTCTCAAATTTAGAAAACCAACTTATGCTTGCTTAAGGGTAAAGGTGAGTTGGGGTGCTGCATAAAACCAGAGATTGAAATGAGCACAGATAAAGTTCCTTAAGCCAAATATGGAATAGACAAGAGCTACTCCTTGCTCAACGAAATGGACTCAACACCGCATATTAAACGCCTAAGAATGTACCTGACTAGTAAGTACCTTAAAACCTATGGATTGCTATGTCTCCGAAAGAGAATCAAGCATGTGTACAGGGGCATAAACCCAGCAGTGATAGGATTGGAGAGCTTCGGTGAGAAAATGAAACCCTTTGAAGTCATACTGCATGGTACCCATTCCACGGGTTTCAACTACCCAGGTTTAAGGTATTCTTCCTTCAGCTAAAACATGCATGTGGAACCTAGAGTATGATCAACCATGTGATCGGGAAACGTGTTCAAATATGTCTCAGTTTTCCGCCCCTGGTACTCGGGTGCAACATTCCAGACGCTTTACTAACACTCTCCCGACATGGAGAGTCAGTCCCTTTAACCTCCTGTTTGGCCCACTTTGCAATTTCTGCGGAAGATGAACAGGAATAGCGAGAACCAATGAGAGACTAGCTGGAGGTGTCTGGACGGGCAAATTTAACTTTCATTTCCCACCAGGAAGAGGAAATAACCAAAGGCTCAGCGTGCCATGCCGGAACAACATTAGGGCCTGAAGCCATCCTGCGGTGTTGCGACCAGCTCACAAGAAAGCGAGTTGAAGAAAGGAGCTTAGGGGCACTGTAATTCACAAACCTGCAGAGTTATAAATGACAGCTATCGTCCAAAAATATACTGAAGTAAGGCTGCCAAGAGGACTTGAAAGCGGGGCAGAATTGCAGGAAACCGATTTCAGGAGGTAGACTGGAATTGCATTGAAAGCATAGGAAAAGAGGCAGAACGTCCACAATGATGCACTTGGCCAAAAAGGGCGTATGCGTTTTTTCCTGAATATATTCAGGAAAAAACGCATACGCCCTTTTTGGACAACCAAGCAAGCTTGCAAAGGAAATCTGCACTACAATGAAGTCTCACTTCCCCCCGGTCAAAAGGGCCATCTGCAAAAAGTGTAAAATCCAGAAAGGCAGGACAGGCCATGGAGAACTGGGAGCCTTGTTATGCTGATGGGCGGGATGTAAATTGCCAACAGACACTCGGGAGAAGTGTATGGTGTTTCCTGAAACATCTAAAAAACAAAGCAACAGAGCCTAGGGCACTTCCACTTATGGTCCTATAGCTTAGGGAAATTAAAATCAAAAAGACACAGCCACCCCAAAGTTTGGGACGCCTCTGTTTACAAGAACCTCGTTTACCGTACAAGTTCAATATCACAGAAAGTGAAAAATGGATAAAGAACTTGTGGTACTTACGTACAATGCAGTATCACTCAGCAATGAAATCTATGTCATCAGGCCCGTAGCAGAATAATGAGTGGATTCAGGTACGATGATCCTAACTGAAATAATTCACACAAAAAAAGAAACATCATAAGATATCACTAATACACGGAATGTAAACTGGACTACACAGGAACTGAATTACAGAACAGAACAGGGTCTCAAATTTAGAAAACCAACTTGCTTAAGGGTAAAGGTGAGTTGGGGTGCTGCATAAAACCAGAGATGGAAATGAGCACAGATAAATTTCCTTAAGCCAAATATGGAATAGACAAGAGCTACTCCTTGCCAAACGAAATGGACTCAACACCGCATATTAAACGCCTAAGAATGTACCTGACTAGTAAGTATCTTAAAACCTATGCATTGCTATGTCTCCGAAAGAGAATCAAGCATGTGTACAGGGGCATAAACGCAGCAGTGATAGGATTGGAGAAGTTCGGTGAGCAAATGAAGAACCTTTGAAGTCATATTGCATGGTACCCATTCCACGCGTTTCAACTACCCAGGTTTAAGGTATTCTTCCTTCAGCTAAAACATGCATGTGGAACCTAGAGTATGATCAACCATGTGATCGGGAGACGTGTTCAAATATGTCTCAGTTTTCGTACCCTGGTACTCGGGTGCAACATTCCAGATGCTTTACTAACACTCTCCCGACATGGAGAGTCAGTCCCTTTAACCTCCTGTTTGGCCCACTTTGCAATTTCTGCGGAAGATGAACAGGAATAGCGAGAACCAATGAGAGACTAGCTGGAGGTGTCTGGACGGGCAAATTTAACTCTCATTTCCCACCAGGAATAGGAATTAACCAAAGGCTCAGCGTTCCGTGCCCGAACCAGATTAGGGCCTGAAGCCATCCTGCGGTGTTGCGGCCAGGTCACAAGAAAGCGAGTTGAAGAAAGGAACTCAGGGGCACTGTAATTCACAAACCTGCAGAGTTATAAATGACAGCTATCGTCCAAAAATATACTGAAGTAAGGCTGCCAAGAGGACATGAAAGTGGGGCAGAATTGCAGGAAACCGATTTCAGGAGGTAGACTGGAATTGCATTGAAAGCTTAGGAAAAGAGGCAGAACGTCCACAATGATGCACTTGGCCAAAAAGTGCGTATGCGTTTTTTCCTGAATATATTCAGGAAAAAACGCATACGCCCTTTTTGGCCAACCAAGCAAAATTGCAAAGGAAATCTGCACTACAATGAAGTCTCACTTCCCCCCGGTCAAAAGGGCCATCTGAAAAAAGTGTAAAATCCAGAAAGGCAGGACAGGCCATGGAGAACTGGGAGCCTTGTTATGCTGATGGGCGGGATGTAAATTGCCAACAGACACTCGGGAGAAGTGTATGGTGTTTCCTGAAACATCTAAAAAACAAAGCAACAGAGCCTAGGGCACTTCCACTTATGGTCCTATAGCTTAGGGAAATTAAAATCAAAAAGACACAGCCACCCCAAAGTTTGGGACGCCTCTGTTTACAAGAACCTCGTTTACTGTACAAGTTCAATATCACAGAAAGTGAAAAATGGATAAAGAACTTTTGGTACTTATGTACAATGCAGTATCACTCAGCAATGAAATCTATGTCATCAGGCCCGTAGCAGCATAATGAGTGGATTCAGGTACGATGATTCTAACTGAAATAAGTCACACAGAAAAAGAAACATCATAAGATATCACTAATACACGGAATGTAAACTTGGCTACACAGGAACTGAATTCCAAAACAGAACAGGGTCTCAAATTTAGAAAACCAACTTATGCTTGCTTAAGGGGAAAGGTGAGTTGGGGTGCTGCATAAAACCAGAGATTGAAATGAGCACAGATAAAGTTCCTTAAGCCAAATATGGAATAGACAAGAGCTACTCCTTGCTCAACGAAATGGACTCAACACCGCATATTAAACGCCGAAGAATGTACCTGACTAGTAAGTATCTTAAAACCTATGGATTGCTATGTCTCCGAAAGAGAATCAAGCATGTGTACAGGGGCATAAACCCAGCAGTGATAGGATTGGAGAGCTTCGGTGAGAAAATGAAGACCCTTTGAAGTCATACTGCATGGTACCCATTCCACGGGTTTCAACTACCCAGGTTTAAGGTATTCTTCCTTCAGCTAAAACATGCATGTGGAACCTAGAGTATGATCAACCATGTGATCGGGAAACGTGTTCAAATATGTCTCAGTTTTCCGCCCCTGGTACTCGGGTGCAACATTCCAGACGCTTTACTAACACTCTCCCCAATTGGAGAGACAGCGCCTTTAACCTCCTGTTTGGCCCAGTTTGCAATTTCTGCGGAAGATGAACAGAAATAGGGAGAACCAATGAGAGACTAGCTGGAGGTGTCTGGACGGGCAAATTTAACTTTCATTTCCCACCAGGAAGAGGAAATAACCAAAGGCTCAGCGTGCCGTGCCCGAACCAGATTAGGGCCTGAAGCCATCCTGCGGTGTTGCGGCCAGGTCACAAGAAAGCGAGTTGAAGAAAGGAACTCAGGGGCACTGTAATTCACAAACCTGCAGAGTTATAAATGACAGCTATCGTCCAAAAATATACTGAAGTAAGGCTGCCAAGAGGACATGAAAGCGGGGCAGAATTGCAGGAAACCGATTTCAGGAGGTAGACTGGAATTGCATTGAAAGCATAGGAAAAGAGGCAGAACGTCCACAATGATGCACTTGGCCAAAAAGGGCGTATGCGTTTTTTCCTGAATATATTCAGGAAAAAACGCATACGCCCTTTTTGGCCAACCAAGCAAACTTGCAAAGGAAATCTGCACTACAATGAAGTCTCACTTCCCCCCGGTCAAAAGGGCCATCTGAAAAAAGTGTAAAATCCAGAAAGGCAGGACAGGCCATGGAGAACTGGGAGCCTTGTTATGCTGATGGGCGGGATGTAAATTGCCAACAGACACTCGGGAGAAGTGTATGGTGTTTCCTGAAACATCTAAAAAACAAAGCAACAGAGCCTAGGGCACTTCCACTTATGGTCCTATAGCTTAGGGAAATTAAAATCAAAAAGACACAGCCACCCCAAAGTTTGGGACGCCTCTGTTTACAAGAACCTCGTTTACTGTACAAGTTCAATATCACAGAAAGTGAAAAATGGATAAAGAACTTGTGGTACTTACGTACAATGCAGTATCACTCAGCAATGAAATCTATGTCATCAGGCCCGTAGCAGCATAATGAGTGGATTCAGGTACGATGATTCTAACTGAAATAAGTCACACAGAAAAAGAAACATCATAAGATATCAGTAATACACGGAATGTAAACTTGGCTACACAGGAACTGAATTCCAAAACAGAACAGGGTCTCAAATTTAGAAAACCAACTTATGCTTGCTTAAGGGGAAAGGTGAGTTGGGGTGCTGCATAAAACCAGAGATTGAAATGAGCACAGATAAAGTTCCTTAAGCCAAATATGGAATAGACAAGAGCTACTCCTTGCTCAACGAAATGGACTCAACACCTCATATTAAACGCCTAAGAATGTACCTGACTAGTAAGTATCTTAAAACCTATGGATTGCTATGTCTCCAAAAGAGAATCAAGCGTGTGTACAGGGGCATAAACGCAGCAGTGATAGGATTGGAGAGGTTCGGTGAGCAAATGAAGACCCTTTGAAGTCATATTGCATGGTACCCATTCCACGGGTTTTAACTACCCAGGTTTAAGTTATTCTTCCTTCAGCTAAAACATGCATGTGGAACCCAGAGTATGATCAACCGTGTGAACGGGAGACGTGTTCAAATATGTCTCAGTTTCCCTCCCCTGGTACTCGGGTGCAACATTCCAGACGCTTCACTAACACTCTCCCCACTTGGAGAGTCAGCGCCTTTAATCTCCTGTTTGGCCCAGTTTGCAATTTCTGCGGAAGATGAACAGGAATAGGGAGAACCAATGAGAGACTAGCTGGAGGTGTCTGGACGGGCAAATTTAACTCTCATTTCCCACCAGGAAGAGGAAACAACCAAAGGCTCAGCGTGCCGTGCCGGAACCAGTTTAGGGCCTGAAGCCATCCTGCGGTGTTGCGGCCAGGTCACAAGAAAGCGAGTTGAAGAAAGGAGCTCGGGGCACTGTAATTCACAAACCTACAGAGTTATAAATGACAGCTATCGTCCAAAAATATACTGAAGTAAGGCTGCCAAGAGGACTTGAAAGCGGGGCAGAATTGCAGGAAACCGATTTCAGGAGGTAGACTGGAATTGCATTGAAAGCATAGGAAAAGAGGCAGAACGTCCACAATAATGCACTTGGCCAAAAAGGGCGTATGCGTTTTTTCCTGAATATATTCAGGAAAAAACGCATACGCCCTTTTTGGCCAACCAAGCAAGCTTGCAAAGGAAATCTGCACTACAATGAAGTCTCACTTCCCCCCGGTCAAAAGGGCCATCTGAAAAAAGCGTAAAATCCAGAAAGGCAGGACAGGCCATGGAGAACTGGGAGCCTTGTTATGCTGATGGGCGGGATGTAAATTGCGAACAGAAACTCGGGAGAAGTGTATGGTGTTTCCTGAAACATCTAAAAAACAAAGCAACAGAGCCTAGGGCACTTCCACTTATGGTCCTATAGCTTAGGGAAATTAAAATCAAAAAGACACAGCCACCCCAAAGTTTGGGACGCCTCTGTTTACAAGAACCTCGTTTACCGTACATGTTCAATATCACAGAAAGTGAAAAATGGATAAAGAACTTGTGGTACTTACGTACAATGCAGTATCACTCAGCAATGAAATCTATGTCATCAGGCCCGTAGCAGCATAATGAGTGGATTCAGGTACGATGATTCTAACTGAAATAAGTCACACAGAAAAAGAAACATCATAAGATATCAGTAATACACGGAATGTAAACTTGGCTACACAGGAACTGAATTACAGAACAGAACAGGGTCTCAAATTTAGAAAACCAACTTATGCTTGCTTAAGGGGAAAGGTGAGTTGGGGTGCTGCATAAAACCAGAGATTGAAACGAGCACAGATAAAGTTCCTTAAGCCAAATATGGAATAGACAAGAGCTACTCCTTGCTCAACGAAATGGACTCAACACCGCATATTAAACGCCTAAGAATGTACCTGACTAGTAAGTATCTTAAAACCTATGGATTGCTATGTCTCTGAAAGAGAATCAAGCA
Organism: Grampus griseus; assembly: GCF_964374135.1. Taxonomy (NCBI): domain Eukaryota; kingdom Metazoa; phylum Chordata; class Mammalia; order Artiodactyla; family Delphinidae; genus Grampus; species Grampus griseus. The sequence continues at coordinate 95,138 of NW_028133000.1, read as the reverse complement.
TGTGCACAGGGGCATAAACGCAGCAGTGATAGGATTGGAGAAGTTCTTTGAGCAAATGAAGACCCTTTGAAGTCATATTGCATGGTACCCATTCCACGGGTTTCAACTACCCAGGTTTAAGGTATTCTTCCTTCAGCTAAAACATGCATGTGGAACCTAGAGTATGATCAACCATGTGATCGGGAGACGTGTTCAAATATGTCTCAGTTTTCATACCCTGGTACTCGGGTGCAACATTCCAGACGCTTTACTAACACTCTCCCGACTTGGAGAGTCAGTCCCTTTAACCTCCTGTTTGGCCCAGTTTGCAATTTCTGCGGAAGATGAACAGGAATAAGGAGAACCAATGAGAGACTAGCTGGAGGTGTCTGGACGGGCAAATTTAACTCTCATTTCCCACCAGGAAGAGGAATTAAACAAAGGCTCAGCGTGTCGTGCCAGAACCAGATTAGGGCCTGAAGCCATCCTGCGGTGTTGCGGCCAGGTCACAAGAAAGCGAGTTGAAGAAAGGAGCTCAGGGGCACTTTAATTCACAAACCTGCAGAGTTATAAATGACAGCTATCGTCCAAAAATATACTGAAGTAAGGCTGCCAAGAGGACTTGAAAGCGGGGCAGAATTGCAGGAAACCGATTTCAGGAGGTAGACTGGAATTGCATTGAAAGCATAGGAAAAGAGGCAGAACGTCCACAATGATGCACTTGGCCAAAAAGGGCGTATGCGTTTTTTCCTGAATATATTCAGGAAAAAACGCATACGCACTTTTTGGCCAACCAAGCAAACTTGCAAAGGAAATCTGCACTACAATGAAGTCTCACTTCCCCTAGGTCAAAAGGGCCATCTGAAAAAAGTGTAAAATCCAGAAAGGCAGGACAGGCCATGGAGAACTGGGAGCCTTGTTATGTTGATGGGCGGGATGTAAATTGCCAACAGACACTCGGGAGAAGTGTATGGTGTTTCCTGAAACATCTAAAAAACAAAGCAACAGAGCCTAGGGCACTTCCACTTATGGTCCTATAGCTTAGGGAAATTAAAATCAAAAAGACACAGCCACCCCAAAGTTTGGGAAGCCTCTGTTTACAAGAACCTCGTTTACCGTACAAGTTCAATATCACAGAAAGTGAAAAATGGATAAAGAACTTGTGGTACTTACGTACAAAGCACTATCACTCAGCAATGAAATCTATGTCATCAGGCCCTTAGCAGCACAATGAGTGGATTCAGGTATGATGATTCTAACTGAAATAAGTCACACAGAAAAAGAAACATCATAAGATATCAGTAATACACGGAATGTAAACTTGGCTACACAGGAACTGAATTACAGAACAGAACAGGGTCTCAAATTTAGAAAACCAACTTATGCTTGCTTAAGGGGAAAGGTGAGTTGGGGTGCTGCATAAAACCAGAGATTGAAATGAGCACAGATAAAGTTCCTTAAGCCAAATATGGAATAGACAAGAGCTACTCCTTGCTCAACGAAATGGACTCAACACCCCATATTAAACGCCTAAGAATGTACCTGACTAGTAAGTATCTTAAAACCTATGGATTGCTATGTCTCCGAAAGAGAATCAAGCATGTGTACAGGGGCATAAACGCAGCAGTGATAAGATTGGAGAGGTTCACTGAGCAAATGAAGACCCTTTGAAGTCATATTGCATGGTACCCATTCCACGGGTTTCAACTACCCAGGTTTAAGGTATTCTTCCTTCAGCTACAACATGCATGTGGAACCTAGAGTATGATCAACCATGTGATCGGGAGACGTGTTCAAATATGTCTCAGTTTTCGTACCCTGGTACTCAGGTGCAACATTCCAGACGCTTTACTAACACTCTCCCGACTTGGAGAGTCAGTCCCTTTAACCTCCCGTTTCGCCCAGTTTGCAATTTCTGCGGAAGATGAACAGGAATAGCGAGAACCAATGAGAGACTAGCTGGAGGTGTCTGGACGGGCAAATTTAACTCTCATTTCCCACCAGGAAGAGGAATTAACCAAAGGCTCAGCGTGCCGTGCCGGAACCAGATTAGGGCCTGAAGCCATCCTGCGGTGTTTCAGCCAGGTCACAAGAAAGCGAGTTGAAGAAAGGAGCTCAGGGGCACTGTAATTCACAAACCTGCAGAGTTATAAATGACAGCTATCGTCCAAAAATATACTGAAGTAAGGCTGCCAAGAGGACTTGAAAGCGGGGCAGAATTGCAGGAAACCGATTTCAGGAGGTAGACTGGAATTGCATTGAAAGCATAGGAAAAGAGGCAGAACGTCCACAATGATGCACTTGGCCAAAAAGGGCGTATGTGTTTTTTCCTGAATATATTCAGGAAAAAACGCATACGCCCTTTTTGGCCAACCAAGCAAACTTGCAAAGGAAATCTGCACTACAATGAAGTCTCACTTCCCCCCGGTTAAAAGGGCCATCTGCAAAAAGTGTAAAATCCAGAAAGGCAGGACAGGCCATGGAGAACTGGGAGCCTTGTTATGTTGATGGGCGGGATGTAAATTGCCAACAGACACTCGGGAGAAGTGTATGGTGTTTCCTGAAACATCTAAAAAACAAAGCAACAGAGCCTAGGGCACTTCCACTTATGGTCCTATAGCTTAGGGAAATTAAAATCAAAAAGACACAGCCACCCCAAAGTTTGGGACGCCTCTGTTTACAAGAACCTCGTTTACCGTACAAGTTCAATATCACAGAAAGTGAAAAATGGATAAAGAACTTGTGGTACTTTCGTACAATGCAGTATCACTCAGCAATGAAATCTATGTCATCAGGCCCGTAGCAGCATAATGAGTGGATTCAGGTACGATGATTCTAACTGAAATAAGTCACACAGAAAAAGAAACATCATAAGATATCAGTAATACACGGAATGTAAACTTGGCTACACAGGAACTGAATTACAGAACAGAACAGGGTCTCAAATTTAGAAAACCAACTTATGCTTGCTTAAGGGGAAAGGTGAGTTGGGGTGCTGCATAAAACCAGAGATCGAAATGAGCACAGATAAAGTTCCTTAAGCCAAATATGGAATAGACAAGAGCTACTCCTTGCTCAACGAAATGGACTCAACACCCCATATTAAACGCCTAAGAATGTACCTGACTAGTAAGTATCTTAAAACCTATGGATTGCTATGTCTCCGAAAGAGAATCAAGCATGTGTACAGGGGCATAAACGCAGCAGTGATAAGATTGGAGAGGTTCACTGAGCAAATGAAGACCCTTTGAAGTCATATTGCATGGTACCCATTCCACGGGTTTCAACTACCCAGGTTTAAGGTATTCTTCCTTCAGCTAAAACATGCATGTGGAACCTAGAGTATGATCAACCATGTGATCGGGAGACGTGTTCAAATATGTCTCAGTTTTCGTACCCTGGTACTCAGGTGCAACATTCCAGACGCTTTACTAACACTCTCCCGACTTGGAGAGTCAGTCCCTTTAACCTCCCTTTTGGCCCAGTTTGCAATTTCTGCGGAAGATGAACAGGAATAGCGAGAACCAATGAGAGACTAGCTGGAGGTGTCTGGACGGGCAAATTTAACTCTCATTTCCCACCAGGAAGAGGAAACAACCAAAGGCTCAGCGTGCCATGCCGGAACCAGTTTAGGGCCTGAAGCCATCCTGCGGTGTTGCGGCCAGCTCACAAGAAAGCGAGTTGAAGAAAGGAGCTCGGGGCACTGTAATTCACAAACCTGCAGAGTTATAAATGACAGCTATCGTCCAAAAGTATACTGAAGTAAGGCTGCCAAGAGGACTTGAAAGCGGGGCAGAATTGCAGGAAACCGATTTCAGGAGGTAGACTGGAATTGCATTGAAAGCATAGGAAAAGAGGCAGAACGTCCACAATAATGCACTTGGCCAAAAAGGGCGTATGCGTTTTTTCCTGAATATATTCAGGAAAAAACGCATACGCCCTTTTTGGCCAACCAAGCAAGCTTGCAAAGGAAATCTGCACTACAATGAAGTCTCACTTCCCCCCGGTCAAAAGGGCCATCTGAAAAAAGCGTAAAATCCAGAAAGGCAGGACAGGCCATGGAGAACTGGGAGCCTTGTTATGCTGATGGGCGGGATGTAAATTGCCAACAGACACTCGGGAGAAGTGTATGGTGTTTCCTGAAACATCTAAAAAACAAAGCAACAGAGCCTAGGGCACTTCCACTTATGGTCCTATAGCTTAGGGAAATTAAAATCAAAAAGACACAGCCACCCCAAAGTTTGGAACGGCTCTGTTTACAAGAACCTCGTTTACAGTACAAGTTCAACATCGCAGAAAGTGAAAAATGGATAAAGAAGTTGTGGTATTTACTTACAAAGCAATATCACTCAGCAATGAAATCTATGTCATCAGGCCCTTAGCAGCACAATGAGTGGATTCAGGTATGATGATTCTAACTGAAATAAGTCACACAGAAAAAGAAACATCATAAGATATCAGTAATACACGGAATGTAAACTTGGCTACACAGGAACTGAATTACAGAACAGAACAGGGTCTCAAATTTAGAAAACCAACTTATGCTTGCTTAAGGGTAAAGGTGAGTTGGGGTGCTGCATAAAACCAGAGATTGAAATGAGCACAGATAAAGTTCCTTAAGCCAAATATGGAATAGACAAGAGCTACTCCTTGCTCAACGAAATGGACTCAACACCGCATATTAAACGCCTAAGAATGTACCTGACTAGTAAGTATCTTAAAACCTATGGATTGCTATGTCTCCGAAAGAGAATCAAGCATGTGTACAGGGGCATAAACCCAGCAGTGATAGGATTGGAGAGCTTCGGTGAGAAAATGAAACCCTTTGAAGTCATACTGCATGGTACCCATTCCACGGGTTTCAACTACCCAGGTTTAAGGTATTCTTCCTTCAGCTAAAACATGCATGTGGAACCTAGAGTATGATCAACCATGTGATCGGGAAACGTGTTCAAATATGTCTCAGTTTTCCGCCCCTGGTACTCGGGTGCAACATTCCAGACGCTTTACTAACACTCTCCCGACATGGAGAGTCAGTCCCTTTAACCTCCTGTTTGGCCCACTTTGCAATTTCTGCGGAAGATGAACAGGAATAGCGAGAACCAATGAGAGACTAGCTGGAGGTGTCTGGACGGGCAAATTTAACTTTCATTTCCCACCAGGAAGAGGAAATAACCAAAGGCTCAGCGTGCCATGCCGGAACAACATTAGGGCCTGAAGCCATCCTGCGGTGTTGCGACCAGCTCACAAGAAAGCGAGTTGAAGAAAGGAGCTTAGGGGCACTGTAATTCACAAACCTGCAGAGTTATAAATGACAGCTATCGTCCAAAAATATACTGAAGTAAGGCTGCCAAGAGGACTTGAAAGCGGGGCAGAATTGCAGGAAACCGATTTCAGGAGGTAGACTGGAATTGCATTGAAAGCATAGGAAAAGAGGCAGAACGTCCACAATGATGCACTTGGCCAAAAAGGGCGTATGCGTTTTTTCCTGAATATATTCAGGAAAAAACGCATACGCCCTTTTTGGACAACCAAGCAAGCTTGCAAAGGAAATCTGCACTACAATGAAGTCTCACTTCCCCCCGGTCAAAAGGGCCATCTGCAAAAAGTGTAAAATCCAGAAAGGCAGGACAGGCCATGGAGAACTGGGAGCCTTGTTATGCTGATGGGCGGGATGTAAATTGCCAACAGACACTCGGGAGAAGTGTATGGTGTTTCCTGAAACATCTAAAAAACAAAGCAACAGAGCCTAGGGCACTTCCACTTATGGTCCTATAGCTTAGGGAAATTAAAATCAAAAAGACACAGCCACCCCAAAGTTTGGGACGCCTCTGTTTACAAGAACCTCGTTTACCGTACAAGTTCAATATCACAGAAAGTGAAAAATGGATAAAGAACTTGTGGTACTTACGTACAATGCAGTATCACTCAGCAATGAAATCTATGTCATCAGGCCCGTAGCAGAATAATGAGTGGATTCAGGTACGATGATTCTAACTGAAATAAGTCACACAGAAAAAGAAACATCATAAGATATCACTAATACACGGAATGTAAACTGGACTACACAGGAACTGAATTACAGAACAGAACAGGGTCTCAAATTTAGAAAACCAACTTGCTTAAGGGTAAAGGTGAGTTGGGGTGCTGCATAAAACCAGATATGGAAATGAGCACAGATAAATTTCCTTAAGCCAAATATGGAATAGACAAGAGCTACTCCTTGCCAAACGAAATGGACTCAACACCGCATATTAAACGCCTAAGAATGTACCTGACTAGTAAGTATCTTAAAACCTATGCATTGCTATGTCTCCGAAAGAGAATCAAGCATGTGTACAGGGGCATAAACGCAGCAGTGATAGGATTGGAGAAGTTCGGTGAGCAAATGAAGAACCTTTGAAGTCATATTGCATGGTACCCATTCCACGCGTTTCAACTACCCAGGTTTAAGGTATTCTTCCTTCAGCTAAAACATGCATGTGGAACCTAGAGTATGATCAACCATGTGATCGGGAGACGTGTTCAAATATGTCTCAGTTTTCGTACCCTGGTACTCGGGTGCAACATTCCAGATGCTTTACTAACACTCTCCCGACATGGAGAGTCAGTCCCTTTAACCTCCTGTTTGGCCCACTTTGCAATTTCTGCGGAAGATGAACAGGAATAGCGAGAACCAATGAGAGACTAGCTGGAGGTGTCTGGACGGGCAAATTTAACTCTCATTTCCCACCAGGAATAGGAATTAACCAAAGGCTCAGCGTTCCGTGCCCGAACCAGATTAGGGCCTGAAGCCATCCTGCGGTGTTGCGGCCAGGTCACAAGAAAGCGAGTTGAAGAAAGGAACTCAGGGGCACTGTAATTCACAAACCTGCAGAGTTATAAATGACAGCTATCGTCCAAAAATATACTGAAGTAAGGCTGCCAAGAGGACATGAAAGTGGGGCAGAATTGCAGGAAACCGATTTCAGGAGGTAGACTGGAATTGCATTGAAAGCTTAGGAAAAGAGGCAGAACGTCCACAATGATGCACTTGGCCAAAAAGTGCGTATGCGATTTTTCCTGAATATATTCAGGAAAAAACGCATACGCCCTTTTTGGCCAACCAAGCAAAATTGCAAAGGAAATCTGCACTACAATGAAGTCTCACTTCCCCCCGGTCAAAAGGGCCATCTGAAAAAAGTGTAAAATCCAGAAAGGCAGGACAGGCCATGGAGAACTGGGAGCCTTGTTATGCTGATGGGCGGGATGTAAATTGCCAACAGACACTCGGGAGAAGTGTATGGTGTTTCCTGAAACATCTAAAAAACAAAGCAACAGAGCCTAGGGCACTTCCACTTATGGTCCTATAGCTTAGGGAAATTAAAATCAAAAAGACACAGCCACCCCAAAGTTTGGGACGCCTCTGTTTACAAGAACCTCGTTTACTGTACAAGTTCAATATCACAGAAAGTGAAAAATGGATAAAGAACTTTTGGTACTTATGTACAATGCAGTATCACTCAGCAATGAAATCTATGTCATCAGGCCCGTAGCAGCATAATGAGTGGATTCAGGTACGATGATTCTAACTGAAATAAGTCACACAGAAAAAGAAACATCATAAGATATCACTAATACACGGAATGTAAACTTGGCTACACAGGAACTGAATTCCAAAACAGAACAGGGTCTCAAATTTAGAAAACCAACTTATGCTTGCTTAAGGGGAAAGGTGAGTTGGGGTGCTGCATAAAACCAGAGATTGAAATGAGCACAGATAAAGTTCCTTAAGCCAAATATGGAATAGACAAGAGCTACTCCTTGCTCAACGAAATGGACTCAACACCCCATATTAAACGCCTAAGAATGTACCTGACTAGTAAGTATCTTAAAACCTATGGATAGCTATGTCTCCAAAAGAGAATCAAGCGTGTGTACAGGGGCATAAACGCAGCAGTGATAGGATTGGAGAGGTTCTTTGAGCAAATGAAGACCCTTTGAAGTCATATTGCATGGTACCCATTCCACGGGTTTTAACTACCCAGGTTTAAGTTATTCTTCCTTCAGCTAAAACATGCATGTGGAACCCAGAGTATGATCAACCGTGTGAACGGGAGACGTGTTCAAATATGTCTCAGTTTCCCTCCCCTGGTACTCGGGTGCAACATTCCAGACACTTCACTAACACTCTCCCCACTTGGAGAGTCAGCGCCTTTAATCTCCTGTTTGGCCCAGTTTGCAATTTCTGCGGAAGATGAACAGGAATAGGGAGAACCAATGAGAGACTAGCTGGAGGTGTCTGGACGGGCAAATTTAACTCTCATTTCCCACCAGGAAGAGGAAACAACCAAAGGCTCAGCGTGCCATGCCGGAACCAGTTTAGGGCCTGAAGCCATCCTGCGGTGTTGCGGCCAGGTCACAAGAAAGCGAGTTGAAGAAAGGAGCTCGGGGCACTGTAATTCACAAACCTGCAGAGTTATAAATGACAGCTATCGTCCAAAAATATACTGAAGTAAGGCTGCCAAGAGGACTTGAAAGCGGGGCAGAATTGCAGGAAACCGATTTCAGGAGGTAGACTGGAATTGCATTGAAAGCATAGGAAAAGAGGCAGAACGTCCACAATGATGCACTTGGCCAAAAAGGGCGTATGCGTTTTTTCCTGAATATATTCAGGAAAAAACGCATACGCCCTTTTTGGCCAACCAAGCAAACTTGCAAAGGAAATCTGCACTACAATGAAGTCTCACTTCCCCCCGGTTAAAAGGGCCATCTGCAAAAAGTGTAAAATCCAGAAAGGCAGGACAGGCCATGGAGAACTGGGAGCCTTGTTATGTTGATGGGCGGGATGTAAATTGCCAACAGACACTCGGGAGAAGTGTATGGTGTTTCCTGAAACATCTAAAAAACAAAGCAACAGAGCCTAGGGCACTTCCACTTATGGTCCTATAGCTTAGGGAAATTAAAATCAAAAAGACACAGCCACCCCAAAGTTTGGGACGCCTCTGTTTACAAGAACCTCGTTTACCGTACAAGTTCAATATCACAGAAAGTGAAAAATGGATAAAGAACTTGTGGTACTTACGTACAATGCAGTATCACTCAGCAATGAAATCTATGTCATCAGGCCCGTAGCAGCATAATGAGTGGATTCAGGTACGATGATTCTAACTGAAATAAGTCACACAGAAAAAGAAACATCATAAGATATCAGTAATACACGGAATGTAAACTTGGCTACACAGGAACTGAATTACAGAACAGAACAGGGTCTCAAATTTAGAAAACCAACTTATGCTTGCTTAAGGGGAAAGGTGAGTTGGGGTGCTGCATAAAACCAGAGATTGAAATGAGCACAGATAAAGTTCCTTAAGCCAAATATGGAATAGACAAGAGCTACTCCTTGCTCAACGAAATGGACTCAACACCCCATATTAAACGCCTAAGAATGTACCTGACTAGTAAGTATCTTAAAACCTATGGATTGCTATGTCTCTGAAAGAGAATCAAGCATGTGTACAGGGGCATAAACGCAGCAGTGATAAGATTGGAGAGGTTCACTGAGCAAATGAAGACCCTTTGAAGTCATATTGCATGGTACCCATTCCACGGGTTTCAACTACCCAGGTTTAAGGTATTCTTCCTTCAGCTAAAACATGCATGTGGAACCTAGAGTATGATCAACCATGTGATCGGGAGACGTGTTCAAATATGTCTCAGTTTTCGTACCCTGGTACTCAGGTGCAACATTCCAGACGCTTTACTAACACTCTCCCGACTTGGAGAGTCAGTCCCTTTAACCTCCCTTTTGGCCCAGTTTGCAATTTCTGCGGAAGATGAACAGGAATAGCGAGAACCAATGAGAGACTAGCTGGAGGTGTCTGGACGGGCAAATTTAACTCTCATTTCCCACCAGGAAGAGGAAACAACCAAAGGCTCAGCGTGCCATGCCGGAACCAGTTTAGGGCCTGAAGCCATCCTGCGGTGTTGCGGCCAGGTCACAAGAAAGCGAGTTGAAGAAAGGAGCTCGGGGCACTGTAATTCACAAACCTGCAGAGTTATAAATGACAGCTATCGTCCAAAAGTATACTGAAGTAAGGCTGCCAAGAGGACTTGAAAGCGGGGCAGAATTGCAGGAAACCGATTTCAGGAGGTAGACTGGAATTGCATTGAAAGCATAGGAAAAGAGGCAGAACGTCCACAATAATGCACTTGGCCAAAAAGGGCGTATGCGTTTTTTCCTGAATATATTCAGGAAAAAACGCATACGCCCTTTTTGGCCAACCAAGCAAGCTAGCAAAGGAAATCTGCACTACAATGAAGTCTCACTTCCCCCCAGTCAAAAGGGCCATCTGAAAAAAGCGTAAAATCCAGAAAGGCAGGACAGGCCATGGAGAACTGGGAGCCTTGTTATGCTGATGGGCGGGATGTAAATTGCCAACAGACACTCCGGAGAAGTGTATGGTGTTTCCTGAAACATCTAAAAAACAAAGCAACAGAGCCTAGGGCACTTCCACTTATGGTCCTATAGCTTAGGGAAATTAAAATCAAAAAGACACAGCCACCCCAAAGTTTGGGACGCCTCTGTTTACAAGAACCTTGTTTACAGTAGAAGTTCAACATCGCAGAAAGTGAAAAATGGATAAAGAAGTTGTGGTATTTACTTACAAAGCAATATCACTCAGCAATGAAATCTATGTCATCAGGCCCTTAGCAGCACAATGAGTGGATTCAGGTATGATGATTCTAACTGAAATAAGTCACACAGAAAAAGAAACATCATAAGATATCAGTAATACACGGAATGTAAACTTGGCTACACAGTAACTGAATTACAGAACAGAACAGGGTCTCAAATTTAGAAAACCAACTTATGCTTGCTTAAGGGGAAAGGTGAGTTGGGGTGCTGCATAAAACCAGAGATTGAAATGAGCACAGATAAAGTTCCTTAAGCCAAATATGGAATAGACAAGAGCTACTCCTTGCTCAACGAAATGGACTCAACACCGCATATTAAACGCCTAAGAATGTACCTGACTAGTAAGTATCTTAAAACCTATGGATTGCTATGTCTCTGAAAGAGAATCAAGCATGTGCACAGGGGCATAAACGCAGCAGTGATAGGATTGGAGAGGTTCTTTGAGCAAATGAAGACCCTTTGAAGTCATATTGCATGGTACCCATTCCACGGGTTTCAACTACCCAGGTTTAAGGTATTCTTCCTTCAGCTAAAACATGCATGTGGAACCTAGAGTATGATCAACCATGTGATCGGGAGACGTGTTCAAATATGTCTCAGTTTTCGTACCCTGGTACTCGGGTGCAACATTCCAGACGCTTTACTAACACTCTCCCGACTTGGAGAGACAGTCCCTTTAACCTCCTGTTTGGCCCAGTTTGCAATTTCTGCGGAAGATGAACAGGAATAAGGAGAACCAATGAGAGACTAGCTGGAGGTGTCTGGACGGGCAAATTTAACTCTCATTTCCCACCAGGAAGAGGAATTAACCAAAGGCTCAGCGTGCCGTGCCCGAACCAGATTAGGGCCTGAAGCCATCCTGCGGTGTTGCGGCCAGGTCACAAGAAAGCGAGTTGAAGAAAGGAGCTCAGGGGCACTTTAATTCACAAACCTGCAGAGTTATAAATGACAGCTATCGTCCAAAAATATACTGAAGTAAGGCTGCCAAGAGGACTTGAAAGCGGGGCAGAATTGCAGGAAACCAATTTCAGGAGGTAGACTGGAATTGCATTGAAAGCATAGGAAAAGAGGCAGAACGTCCACAATGATGCACTTGGCCAAAAAGGGCGTATGCGTTTTTTCCTGAATATATTCAGGAAAAAACGCATACGCACTTTTTGGCCAACCAAGCAAATTTGCAAAGGAAATCTGCACTACAATGAAGTCTCACTTCCCCTAGGTCAAAAGGGCCATCTGAAAAAAGTGTAAAATCCAGAAAGGCAGGACAGGCCATGGAGAACTGGGAGCCTTGTTATGTTGATGGGCGGGATGTAAATTGCCAACAGACACTCGGGAGAAGTGTATGGTGTTTCCTGAAACATCTAAAAAACAAAGCAACAGAGCCTAGGGCACTTCCACTTATGGTCCTATAGCTTAGGGAAATTAAAATCAAAAAGACACAGCCACCCCAAAGTTTGGGAAGCCTCTGTTTACAAGAACCTCGTTTACCGTACAAGTTCAATATCACAGAAAGTGAAAAATGGATAAAGAACTTGTGGTACTTACGTACAAAGCACTATCACTCAGCAATGAAATCTATGTCATCAGGCCCTTAGCAGCACAATGAGTGGATTCAGGTATGATGATTCTAACTGAAATAAGTCACACAGAAAAAGAAACATCATAAGATATCAGTAATACACGGAATGTAAACTTGGCTACACAGGAACTGAATTACAGAACAGAACAGGGTCTCAAATTTAGAAAACCAACTTATGCTTGCTTAAGGGGAAAGGTGAGTTGGGGTGCTGCATAAAACCAGAGATTGAAATGAGCACAGATAAAGTTCCTTAAGCCAAATATGGAATAGACAAGAGCTACTCCTTGCTCAACGAAATGGACTCAACACCCCATATTAAACGCCTAAGAATGTACCTGACTAGTAAGTATCTTAAAACCTATGGATTGCTATGTCTCCGAAAGAGAATCAAGCATGTGTACAGGGGCATAAACGCAGCAGTGATAAGATTGGAGAGGTTCACTGAGCAAATGAAGACCCTTTGAAGTCATATTGCATGGTACCCATTCCACGGGTTTCAACTACCCAGGTTTAAGGTATTCTTCCTTCAGCTACAACATGCATGTGGAACCTAGAGTATGATCAACCATGTGATCGGGAGACGTGTTCAAATATGTCTCAGTTTTCGTACCCTGGTACTCAGGTGCAACATTCCAGACGCTTTACTAACACTCTCCCGACTTGGAGAGTCAGTCCCTTTAACCTCCCGTTTCGCCCAGTTTGCAATTTCTGCGGAAGATGAACAGGAATAGCGAGAACCAATGAGAGACTAGCTGGAGGTGTCTGGACGGGCAAATTTAACTCTCATTTCCCACCAGGAAGAGGAATTAACCAAAGGCTCAGCGTGCCGTGCCGGAACCAGATTAGGGCCTGAAGCCATCCTGCGGTGTTTCAGCCAGGTCACAAGAAAGCGAGTTGAAGAAAGGAGCTCAGGGGCACTGTAATTCACAAACCTGCAGAGTTATAAATGACAGCTATCGTCCAAAAATATACTGAAGTAAGGCTGCCAAGAGGACTTGAAAGCGGGGCAGAATTGCAGGAAACCGATTTCAGGAGGTAGACTGGAATTGCATTGAAAGCATAGGAAAAGAGGCAGAACGTCCACAATGATGCACTTGGCCAAAAAGGGCGTATGTGTTTTTTCCTGAATATATTCAGGAAAAAACGCATACGCCCTTTTTGGCCAACCAAGCAAACTTGCAAAGGAAATCTGCACTACAATGAAGTCTCACTTCCCCCCGGTTAAAAGGGCCATCTGCAAAAAGTGTAAAATCCAGAAGGCAGGACAGGCCATGGAGAACTGGGAGCCTTGTTATGTTGATGGGCGGGATGTAAATTGCCAACAGACACTCGGGAGAAGTGTATGGTGTTTCCTGAAACATCTAAAAAACAAAGCAACAGAGCCTAGGGCACTTCCACTTATGGTCCTATAGCTTAGGGAAATTAAAATCAAAAAGACACAGCCACCCCAAAGTTTGGGACGCCTCTGTTTACAAGAACCTCGTTTACCGTACAAGTTCAATATCACAGAAAGTGAAAAATGGATAAAGAACTTGTGGTACTTTCGTACAATGCAGTATCACTCAGCAATGAAATCTATGTCATCAGGCCTGTAGCAGCATAATGAGTGGATTCAGGTACGATGATTCTAACTGAAATAAGTCACACAGAAAAAGAAACATCATAAGATATCAGTAATACACGGAATGTAAACTTGGCTACACAGGAACTGAATTACAGAACAGAACAGGGTCTCAAATTTAGAAAACCAACTTATGCTTGCTTAAGGGGAAAGGTGAGTTGGGGTGCTGCATAAAACCAGAGATCGAAATGAGCACAGATAAAGTTCCTTAAGCCAAATATGGAATAGACAAGAGCTACTCCTTGCTCAACGAAATGGACTCAACACCCCATATTAAACGCCTAAGAATGTACCTGACTAGTAAGTATCTTAAAACCTATGGATTGCTATGTCTCCGAAAGAGAATCAAGCATGTGTACAGGGGCATAAACGCAGCAGTGATAAGATTGGAGAGGTTCACTGAGCAAATGAAGACCCTTTGAAGTCATATTGCATGGTACCCATTCCACGGGTTTCAACTACCCAGGTTTAAGGTATTCTTCCTTCAGCTAAAACATGCATGTGGAACCTAGAGTATGATCAACCATGTGATCGGGAGACGTGTTCAAATATGTCTCAGTTTTCGTACCCTGGTACTCAGGTGCAACATTCCAGACGCTTTACTAACACTCTCCCGACTTGGAGAGTCAGTCCCTTTAACCTCCCTTTTGGCCCAGTTTGCAATTTCTGCGGAAGATGAACAGGAATAGCGAGAACCAATGAGAGACTAGCTGGAGGTGTCTGGACGGGCAAATTTAACTCTCATTTCCCACCAGGAAGAGGAAACAACCAAAGGCTCAGCGTGCCATGCCGGAACCAGTTTAGGGCCTGAAGCCATCCTGCGGTGTTGCGGCCAGCTCACAAGAAAGCGAGTTGAAGAAAGGAGCTCGGGGCACTGTAATTCACAAACCTGCAGAGTTATAAATGACAGCTATCGTCCAAAAGTATACTGAAGTAAGGCTGCCAAGAGGACTTGAAAGCGGGGCAGAATTGCAGGAAACCGATTTCAGGAGGTAGACTGGAATTGCATTGAAAGCATAGGAAAAGAGGCAGAACGTCCACAATAATGCACTTGGCCAAAAAGGGCGTATGCGTTTTTTCCTGAATATATTCAGGAAAAAACGCATACGCCCTTTTTGGCCAACCAAGCAAGCTTGCAAAGGAAATCTGCACTACAATGAAGTCTCACTTCCCCCCGGTCAAAAGGGCCATCTGAAAAAAGCGTAAAATCCAGAAAGGCAGGACAGGCCATGGAGAACTGGGAGCCTTGTTATGCTGATGGGCGGGATGTAAATTGCCAACAGACACTCGGGAGAAGTGTATGGTGTTTCCTGAAACATCTAAAAAACAAAGCAACAGAGCCTAGGGCACTTCCACTTATGGTCCTATAGCTTAGGGAAATTAAAATCAAAAAGACACAGCCACCCCAAAGTTTGGAACGGCTCTGTTTACAAGAACCTCGTTTACAGTACAAGTTCAACATCGCAGAAAGTGAAAAATGGATAAAGAAGTTGTGGTATTTACTTACAAAGCAATATCACTCAGCAATGAAATCTATGTCATCAGGCCCTTAGCAGCACAATGAGTGGATTCAGGTATGATGATTCTAACTGAAATAAGTCACACAGAAAAAGAAACATCATAAGATATCAGTAATACACGGAATGTAAACTTGGCTACACAGGAACTGAATTACAGAACAGAACAGGGTCTCAAATTTAGAAAACCAACTTATGCTTGCTTAAGGGTAAAGGTGAGTTGGGGTGCTGCATAAAACCAGAGATTGAAATGAGCACAGATAAAGTTCCTTAAGCCAAATATGGAATAGACAAGAGCTACTCCTTGCTCAACGAAATGGACTCAACACCGCATATTAAACGCCTAAGAATGTACCTGACTAGTAAGTATCTTAAAACCTATGGATTGCTATGTCTCCGAAAGAGAATCAAGCATGTGTACAGGGGCATAAACCCAGCAGTGATAGGATTGGAGAGCTTCGGTGAGAAAATGAAACCCTTTGAAGTCATACTGCATGGTACCCATTCCACGGGTTTCAACTACCCAGGTTTAAGGTATTCTTCCTTCAGCTAAAACATGCATGTGGAACCTAGAGTATGATCAACCATGTGATCGGGAAACGTGTTCAAATATGTCTCAGTTTTCCGCCCCTGGTACTCGGGTGCAACATTCCAGACGCTTTACTAACACTCTCCCGACATGGAGAGTCAGTCCCTTTAACCTCCTGTTTGGCCCACTTTGCAATTTCTGCGGAAGATGAACAGGAATAGCGAGAACCAATGAGAGACTAGCTGGAGGTGTCTGGACGGGCAAATTTAACTTTCATTTCCCACCAGGAAGAGGAAATAACCAAAGGCTCAGCGTGCCATGCCGGAACAACATTAGGGCCTGAAGCCATCCTGCGGTGTTGCGACCAGCTCACAAGAAAGCGAGTTGAAGAAAGGAGCTTAGGGGCACTGTAATTCACAAACCTGCAGAGTTATAAATGACAGCTATCGTCCAAAAATATACTGAAGTAAGGCTGCCAAGAGGACTTGAAAGCGGGGCAGAATTGCAGGAAACCGATTTCAGGAGGTAGACTGGAATTGCATTGAAAGCATAGGAAAAGAGGCAGAACGTCCACAATGATGCACTTGGCCAAAAAGGGCGTATGCGTTTTTTCCTGAATATATTCAGGAAAAAACGCATACGCCCTTTTTGGACAACCAAGCAAGCTTGCAAAGGAAATCTGCACTACAATGAAGTCTCACTTCCCCCCGGTCAAAAGGGCCATCTGCAAAAAGTGTAAAATCCAGAAAGGCAGGACAGGCCATGGAGAACTGGGAGCCTTGTTATGCTGATGGGCGGGATGTAAATTGCCAACAGACACTCGGGAGAAGTGTATGGTGTTTCCTGAAACATCTAAAAAACAAAGCAACAGAGCCTAGGGCACTTCCACTTATGGTCCTATAGCTTAGGGAAATTAAAATCAAAAAGACACAGCCACCCCAAAGTTTGGGACGCCTCTGTTTACAAGAACCTCGTTTACCGTACAAGTTCAATATCACAGAAAGTGAAAAATGGATAAAGAACTTGTGGTACTTACGTACAATGCAGTATCACTCAGCAATGAAATCTATGTCATCAGGCCCGTAGCAGAATAATGAGTGGATTCAGGTACGATGATTCTAACTGAAATAAGTCACACAGAAAAAGAAACATCATAAGATATCACTAATACACGGAATGTAAACTGGACTACACAGGAACTGAATTACAGAACAGAACAGGGTCTCAAATTTAGAAAACCAACTTGCTTAAGGGTAAAGGTGAGTTGGGGTGCTGCATAAAACCAGAGATGGAAATGAGCACAGATAAAGTTCCTTAAGCCAAATATGGAATAGACAAGAGCTACTCCTTGCCAAACGAAATGGACTCAACACCGCATATTAAACGCCTAAGAATGTACCTGACTAGTAAGTATCTTAAAACCTATGCATTGCTATGTCTCCGAAAGAGAATCAAGCATGTGTACAGGGGCATAAACGCAGCAGTGATAGGATTGGAGAAGTTCGGTGAGCAAATGAAGAACCTTTGAAGTCATATTGCATGGTACCCATTCCACGCGTTTCAACTACCCAGGTTTAAGGTATTCTTCCTTCAGCTAAAACATGCATGTGGAACCTAGAGTATGATCAACCATGTGATCGGGAGACGTGTTCAAATATGTCTCAGTTTTCGTACCCTGGTACTCGGGTGCAACATTCCAGATGCTTTACTAACACTCTCCCGACATGGAGAGTCAGTCCCTTTAACCTCCTGTTTGGCCCACTTTGCAATTTCTGCGGAAGATGAACAGGAATAGCGAGAACCAATGAGAGACTAGCTGGAGGTGTCTGGACGGGCAAATTTAACTCTCATTTCCCACCAGGAATAGGAATTAACCAAAGGCTCAGCGTTCCGTGCCCGAACCAGATTAGGGCCTGAAGCCATCCTGCGGTGTTGCGGCCAGGTCACAAGAAAGCGAGTTGAAGAAAGGAACTCAGGGGCACTGTAATTCACAAACCTGCAGAGTTATAAATGACAGCTATCGTCCAAAAATATACTGAAGTAAGGCTGCCAAGAGGACATGAAAGTGGGGCAGAATTGCAGGAAACCGATTTCAGGAGGTAGACTGGAATTGCATTGAAAGCTTAGGAAAAGAGGCAGAACGTCCACAATGATGCACTTGGCCAAAAAGGGCGTATGCGTTTTTTCCTGAATATATTCAGGAAAAAACGCATACGCCCTTTTTGGCCAACCAAGCAAAATTGCAAAGGAAATCTGCACTACAATGAAGTCTCACTTCCCCCCGGTCAAAAGGGCCATCTGAAAAAAGTGTAAAATCCAGAAAGGCAGGACAGGCCATGGAGAACTGGGAGCCTTGTTATGCTGATGGGCGGGATGTAAATTGCCAACAGACACTCGGGAGAAGTGTATGGTGTTTCCTGAAACATCTAAAAAACAAAGCAACAGAGCCTAGGGCACTTCCACTTATGGTCCTATAGCTTAGGGAAATTAAAATCAAAAAGACACAGCCACCCCAAAGTTTGGGACGCCTCTGTTTACAAGAACCTCGTTTACTGTACAAGTTCAATATCACAGAAAGTGAAAAATGGATAAAGAACTTTTGGTACTTATGTACAATGCAGTATCACTCAGCAATGAAATCTATGTCATCAGGCCCGTAGCAGCATAATGAGTGGATTCAGGTACGATGATTCTAACTGAAATAAGTCACACAGAAAAAGAAACATCATAAGATATCACTAATACACGGAATGTAAACTTGGCTACACAGGAACTGAATTCCAAAACAGAACAGGGTCTCAAATTTAGAAAACCAACTTATGCTTGCTTAAGGGGAAAGGTGAGTTGGGGTGCTGCATAAAACCAGAGATTGAAATGAGCACAGATAAAGTTCCTTAAGCCAAATATGGAATAGACAAGAGCTACTCCTTGCTCAACGAAATGGACTCAACACCCCATATTAAACGCCTAAGAATGTACCTGACTAGTAAGTATCTTAAAACCTATGGATAGCTATGTCTCCAAAAGAGAATCAAGCGTGTGTACAGGGGCATAAACGCAGCAGTGATAGGATTGGAGAGGTTCTTTGAGCAAATGAAGACCCTTTGAAGTCATATTGCATGGTACCCATTCCACGGGTTTTAACTACCCAGGTTTAAGTTATTCTTCCTTCAGCTAAAACATGCATGTGGAACCCAGAGTATGATCAACCATGTGAACGGGAGACGTGTTCAAATATGTCTCAGTTTCCCTCCCCTGGTACTCGGGTGCAACATTCCAGACGCTTCACTAACACTCTCCCCACTTGGAGAGTCAGCGCCTTTAATCTCCTGTTTGGCCCAGTTTGCAATTTCTGCGGAAGATGAACAGGAATAGGGAGAACCAATGAGAGACTAGCTGGAGGTGTCTGGACGGGCAAATTTAACTCTCATTTCCCACCAGGAAGAGGAAACAACCAAAGGCTCAGCGTGCCATGCCGGAACCAGTTTAGGGCCTGAAGCCATCCTGCGGTGTTGCGGCCAGGTCACAAGAAAGCGAGTTGAAGAAAGGAGCTCGGGGCACTGTAATTCACAAACCTGCAGAGTTATAAATGACAGCTATCGTCCAAAAATATACTGAAGTAAGGCTGCCAAGAGGACTTGAAAGCGGGGCAGAATTGCAGGAAACCGATTTCAGGAGGTAGACTGGAATTGCATTGAAAGCATAGGAAAAGAGGCAGAACGTCCACAATGATGCACTTGGCCAAAAAGGGCGTATGCGTTTTTTCCTGAATATATTCAGGAAAAAACGCATACGCCCTTTTTGGCCAACCAAGCAAACTTGCAAAGGAAATCTGCACTACAATGAAGTCTCACTTCCCCCCGGTTAAAAGGGCCATCTGCAAAAAGTGTAAAATCCAGAAAGGCAGGACAGGCCATGGAGAACTGGGAGCCTTGTTATGTTGATGGGCGGGATGTAAATTGCCAACAGACACTCGGGAGAAGTGTATGGTGTTTCCTGAAACATCTAAAAAACAAAGCAACAGAGCCTAGGGCACTTCCACTTATGGTCCTATAGCTTAGGGAAATTAAAATCAAAAAGACACAGCCACCCCAAAGTTTGGGACGCCTCTGTTTACAAGAACCTCGTTTACCGTACAAGTTCAATATCACAGAAAGTGAAAAATGGATAAAGAACTTGTGGTACTTACGTACAATGCAGTATCACTCAGCAATGAAATCTATGTCATCAGGCCCGTAGCAGCATAATGAGTGGATTCAGGTACGATGATTCTAACTGAAATAAGTCACACAGAAAAAGAAACATCATAAGATATCAGTAATACACGGAATGTAAACTTGGCTACACAGGAACTGAATTACAGAACAGAACAGGGTCTCAAATTTAGAAAACCAACTTATGCTTGCTTAAGGGGAAAGGTGAGTTGGGGTGCTGCATAAAACCAGAGATTGAAATGAGCACAGATAAAGTTCCTTAAGCCAAATATGGAATAGACAAGAGCTACTCCTTGCTCAACGAAATGGACTCAACACCCCATATTAAACGCCTAAGAATGTACCTGACTAGTAAGTATCTTAAAACCTATGGATTGCTATGTCTCTGAAAGAGAATCAAGCATGTGTACAGGGGCATAAACGCAGCAGTGATAAGATTGGAGAGGTTCACTGAGCAAATGAAGACCCTTTGAAGTCATATTGCATGGTACCCATTCCACGGGTTTCAACTACCCAGGTTTAAGGTATTCTTCCTTCAGCTAAAACATGCATGTGGAACCTAGAGTATGATCAACCATGTGATCGGGAGACGTGTTCAAATATGTCTCAGTTTTCGTACCCTGGTACTCAGGTGCAACATTCCAGACGCTTTACTAACACTCTCCCGACTTGGAGAGTCAGTCCCTTTAACCTCCCTTTTGGCCCAGTTTGCAATTTCTGCGGAAGATGAACAGGAATAGCGAGAACCAATGAGAGACTAGCTGGAGGTGTCTGGACGGGCAAATTTAACTCTCATTTCCCACCAGGAAGAGGAAACAACCAAAGGCTCAGCGTGCCATGCCGGAACCAGTTTAGGGCCTGAAGCCATCCTGCGGTGTTGCGGCCAGGTCACAAGAAAGCGAGTTGAAGAAAGGAGCTCGGGGCACTGTAATTCACAAACCTGCAGAGTTATAAATGACAGCTATCGTCCAAAAGTATACTGAAGTAAGGCTGCCAAGAGGACTTGAAAGCGGGGCAGAATTGCAGGAAACCGATTTCAGGAGGTAGACTGGAATTGCATTGAAAGCATAGGAAAAGAGGCAGAACGTCCACAATAATGCACTTGGCCAAAAAGGGCGTATGCGTTTTTTCCTGAATATATTCAGGAAAAAACGCATACGCCCTTTTTGGCCAACCAAGCAAGCTAGCAAAGGAAATCTGCACTACAATGAAGTCTCACTTCCCCCCAGTCAAAAGGGCCATCTGAAAAAAGCGTAAAATCCAGAAAGGCAGGACAGGCCATGGAGAACTGGGAGCCTTGTTATGCTGATGGGCGGGATGTAAATTGCCAACAGAAACTCGGGAGAAGTGTATGGTGTTTCCTGAAACATCTAAAAAACAAAGCAACAGAGCCTAGGGCACTTCCACTTATGGTCCTATAGCTTAGGGAAATTAAAATCAAAAAGACACAGCCACCCCAAAGTTTGGGACGCCTCTGTTTACAAGAACCTTGTTTACAGTAGAAGTTCAACATCGCAGAAAGTGAAAAATGGATAAAGAAGTTGTGGTATTTACTTACAAAGCAATATCACTCAGCAATGAAATCTATGTCATCAGGCCCTTAGCAGCACAATGAGTGGATTCAGGTATGATGATTCTAACTGAAATAAGTCACACAGAAAAAGAAACATCATAAGATATCAGTAATACACGGAATGTAAACTTGGCTACACAGTAACTGAATTACAGAACAGAACAGGGTCTCAAATTTAGAAAACCAACTTATGCTTGCTTAAGGGGAAAGGTGAGTTGGGGTGCTGCATAAAACCAGAGATTGAAATGAGCACAGATAAAGTTCCTTAAGCCAAATATGGAATAGACAAGAGCTACTCCTTGCTCAACGAAATGGACTCAACACCGCATATTAAACGCCTAAGAATGTACCTGACTAGTAAGTATCTTAAAACCTATGGATTGCTATGTCTCTGAAAGAGAATCAAGCATGTGCACAGGGGCATAAACGCAGCAGTGATAGGATTGGAGAGGTTCTTTGAGCAAATGAAGACCCTTTGAAGTCATATTGCATGGTACCCATTCCACGGGTTTCAACTACCCAGGTTTAAGGTATTCTTCCTTCAGCTAAAACATGCATGTGGAACCTAGAGTATGATCAACCATGTGATCGGGAGACGTGTTCAAATATGTCTCAGTTTTCGTACCCTGGTACTCGGGTGCAACATTCCAGACGCTTTACTAACACTCTCCCGACTTGGAGAGACAGTCCCTTTAACCTCCTGTTTGGCCCAGTTTGCAATTTCTGCGGAAGATGAACAGGAATAAGGAGAACCAATGAGAGACTAGCTGGAGGTGTCTGGACGGGCAAATTTAACTCTCATTTCCCACCAGGAAGAGGAATTAACCAAAGGCTCAGCGTGCCGTGCCCGAACCAGATTAGGGCCTGAAGCCATCCTGCGGTGTTGCGGCCAGGTCACAAGAAAGCGAGTTGAAGAAAGGAACTCAGGGGCACTGTAATTCACAAACCTGCAGAGTTATAAATGACAGCTATCGTCCAAAAATATACTGAAGTAAGGCTGCCAAGAGGACATGAAAGTGGGGCAGAATTGCAGGAAACCGATTTCAGGAGGTAGACTGGAATTGCATTGAAAGCATAGGAAAAGAGGCAGAACGTCCACAATGATGCACTTGGCCAAAAAGTGCGTATGCGTTTTTTCCTGAATATATTCAGGAAAAAACGCATACGCCCTTTTTGGCCAACCAAGCAAACTTGCAAAGGAAATCTGCACTACAATGAAGTCTCACTTCCCCCCAGTCAAAAGGGCCATCTGAAAAAAGTGTAAAATCCAGAAAGGCAGGACAGGCCATGGAGAACTGGGAGCCTTGTTATGCTGATGGGCGGGATGTAAATTGCCAACAGACACTCGGGAGAAGTGTATGGTGTTTCCTGAAACATCTAAAAAACAAAGCAACAGAGCCTAGGGCACTTCCACTTATGGTCCTATAGCATAGGGAAATTAAAATCAAAAAGACACAGCCACCCCAAAGTTTGGGACGCCTCTGTTTACAAGAACCTCATTTACCGTACAAGTTCAATATCACAGAAAGTGAAAAATGGATAAAGAACTTGTGGTACTTACGTACAATGCAGTATCACTCAGCAATGAAATCTATGTCATCAGGCCCGTAGCAGCATAATGAGTGGATTCAGGTACGATGATTCTAACTGAAATAAGTCACACAGAAAAAGAAACATCATACGATATCAGTAATACACGGAATGTAAACTTGGCTACACAGTAACTGAATTACAGAACAGAACAGGGTCTCAAATTTAGAAAACCAACTTATGCTTGCTTAAGGGAAAAGGTGAGCTGGGGTGCTGCATAAAACCAGAGATTGAAATGAGCACAGATAAAGTTCCTTAAGCCAAATATGGAATAGACAAGAGCTACTCCTTGCTCAACGAAATGGACTCAACACCGCATATTAAACGCCTAAGAATGTACCTGACTAGTAAGTATCTTAAAACCTATGGATTGCTATGTCTCCGAAAGAGAATCAAGCATGTGTACAGGGGCATAAACGCAGCAGTGATAGGATTGGAGAGGTTCGGTGAGCAAATGAAGACCCCTTGAAATCATATTGCATGGTACCCATTCCAAGGGTTTCAACTACACACGTTTAAGGTATTCTTCCTTCAGCTAAAACATGCATGTGGAACCCAGAGTATGATCAACCGTGTGAACGGGAGACGTGTTCACATATGTCTCAGTTTTTCTCCCCTGGTACTCGGGTGCAACATTCCAGACGCTTTACTAACACTCTCCCGACATGGAGAGTCAGTCTCTTTAACCTCCTGTTTGGCCCAGTTTGCAATTTCTGCGGAAGATGAACAGGAATAGCGAGAACCAATGAGAGATTAGCTGGAGGTGTCTGGACGGGCAAATTTAACTCTCATTTCCCACCAGGAATAGGAATTAACCAAAGGCTCAGCGTGCCGTGCCCGAACCAGATTAGGGCCTGAAGCCATCCTGCGGTGTTGCGGCCAGGTCACAAGAAAGCGAGTTGAAGAAAGGAACTCAGGGGCACTGTAATTCACAAACCTGCAGAGTTATAAATGACAGCTATCGTCCAAAAATATACTGAAGTAAGGCTGCCAAGAGGACATGAAAGCGGGGCAGAATTGCAGGAAACCGATTTCAGGAGGTAGACTGGAATTGCATTGAAAGCATAGGAAAAGAGGCAGAACGTCCACAATGATGCACTTGGCCAAAAAGGGCGTATGCGTTTTTTCCTGAATATATTCAGGAAAAAACGCATACGCCCTTTTTGGCCAACCAAGCAAACTTGCAAAGGAAATCTGCACTACAATGAAGTCTCACTTCCCCCCGGTCAAAAGGGCCATCTGAAAAAAGTGTAAAATCCAGAAAGGCAGGACAGGCCATGGAGAACTGGGAGCCTTGTTATGCTGATGGGCGGGATGTAAATTGCCAACAGACACTCGGGAGAAGTGTATGGTGTTTCCTGAAACATCTAAAAAACAAAGCAACAGAGCCTAGGGCACTTCCACTTATGGTCCTATAGCTTAGGGAAATTAAAATCAAAAAAACACAGCCACCCCAAAGTTTGGGACGCCTCTGTTTACAAGAACCTCGTTTACTGTACAAGTTCAATATCACAGAAAGTGAAAAATGGATAAAGAACTTGTGGTACTTACGTACAATGCAGTATCACTCAGCAATGAAATCTATGTCATCAGGCCCGTAGCAGCATAATGAGTGGATTCAGGTACGATGATTCTAACTGAAATAAGTCACACAGAAAAAGAAACATCATAAGATATCAGTAATACACGGAATGTAAACTTGGCTACACAGGAACTGAATTCCAAAACAGAACAGGGTCTCAAATTTAGAAAACCAACTTATGCTTGCTTAAGGGGAAAGGTGAGTTGGGGTGCTGCATAAAACCAGAGATTGAAATGAGCACAGATAAAGTTCCTTAAGCCAAATATGGAATAGACAAGAGCTACTCCTTGCTCAACGAAATGGACTCAACACCTCATATTAAACGCCTAAGAATGTACCTGACTAGTAAGTATCTTAAAACCTATGGATTGCTATGTCTCCAAAAGAGAATCAAGCGTGTGTACAGGGGCATAAACGCAGCAGTGATAGGATTGGAGAGGTTCGGTGAGCAAATGAAGACCCTTTGAAGTCATATTGCATGGTACCCATTCCACGGGTTTTAACTACCCAGGTTTAAGTTATTCTTCCTTCAGCTAAAACATGCATGTGGAACCCAGAGTATGATCAACCGTGTGAACGGGAGACGTGTTCAAATATGTCTCAGTTTCCCTCCCCTGGTACTCGGGTGCAACATTCCAGACGCTTCACTAACACTCTCCCCACTTGGAGAGTCAGCACCTTTAATCTCCTGTTTGGCCCAGTTTGCAATTTCTGCGGAAGATGAACAGGAATAAGGAGAACCAATGAGAGACTAGCTGGAGGTGTCTGGACGGGCAAATTTAACTCTCATTTCCCACCAGGAAGAGGAATTAAACAAAGGCTCAGCGTGTCGTGCCAGAACCAGATTAGGGCCTGAAGCCATCCTGCGGTGTTGCGGCCAGGTCACAAGAAAGCGAGTTGAAGAAAGGAGCTCAGGGGCACTTTAATTCACAAACCTGCAGAGTTATAAATGACAGCTATCGTCCAAAAATATACTGAAGTAAGGCTGCCAAGAGGACTTGAAAGCGGGGCAGAATTGCAGGAAACCGATTTCAGGAGGTAGACTGGAATTGCATTGAAAGCATAGGAAAAGAGGCAGAACGTCCACAATGATGCACTTGGCCAAAAAGGGCGTATGCGTTTTTTCCTGAATATATTCAGGAAAAAACGCATACGCACTTTTTGGCCAACCAAGCAAACTTGCAAAGGAAATCTGCACTACAATGAAGTCTCACTTCCCCTAGGTCAAAAGGGCCATCTGAAAAAAGTGTAAAATCCAGAAAGGCAGGACAGGCCATGGAGAACTGGGAGCCTTGTTATGTTGATGGGCGGGATGTAAATTGCCAACAGACACTCGGGAGAAGTGTATGGTGTTTCCTGAAACATCTAAAAAACAAAGCAACAGAGCCTAGGGCACTTCCACTTATGGTCCTATAGCTTAGGGAAATTAAAATCAAAAAGACACAGCCACCCCAAAGTTTGGGACGCCTCTGTTTACAAGAACCTCGTTTACCGTACAAGTTCAATATCACAGAAAGTGAAAAATGGATAAAGAACTTGTGGTACTTACGTACAAAGCACTATCACTCAGCAATGAAATCTATGTCATCAGGCCCTTAGCAGCACAATGAGTGGATTCAGGTATGATGATTCTAACTGAAATAAGTCACACAGAAAAAGAAACATCATAAGATATCAGTAATACACGGAATGTAAACTTGGCTACACAGGAACTGAATTACAGAACAGAACAGGGTCTCAAATTTAGAAAACCAACTTATGCTTGCTTAAGGGGAAAGGTGAGTTGGGGTGCTGCATAAAACCAGAGATTGAAATGAGCACAGATAAAGTTCCTTAAGCCAAATATGGAATAGACAAGAGCTACTCCTTGCTCAACGAAATGGACTCAACACCCCATATTAAACGCCTAAGAATGTACCTGACTAGTAAGTATCTTAAAACCTATGGATTGCTATGTCTCCGAAAGAGAATCAAGCATGTGTACAGGGGCATAAACGCAGCAGTGATAAGATTGGAGAGGTTCACTGAGCAAATGAAGACCCTTTGAAGTCATATTGCATGGTACCCATTCCACGGGTTTCAACTACCCAGGTTTAAGGTATTCTTCCTTCAGCTACAACATGCATGTGGAACCTAGAGTATGATCAACCATGTGATCGGGAGACGTGTTCAAATATGTCTCAGTTTTCGTACCCTGGTACTCAGGTGCAACATTCCAGACGCTTTACTAACACTCTCCCGACTTGGAGAGTCAGTCCCTTTAACCTCCCGTTTGGCCCAGTTTGCAATTTCTGCGGAAGATGAACAGGAATAGCGAGAACCAATGAGAGACTAGCTGGAGGTGTCTGGACGGGCAAATTTAACTCTCATTTCCCACCAGGAAGAGGAATTAACCAAAGGCTCAGCGTGCCGTGCCGGAACCAGATTAGGGCCTGAAGCCATCCTGCGGTGTTTCAGCCAGGTCACAAGAAAGCGAGTTGAAGAAAGGAGCTCAGGGGCACTGTAATTCACAAACCTGCAGAGTTATAAATGACAGCTATCGTCCAAAAATATACTGAAGTAAGGCTGCCAAGAGGACTTGAAAGCGGGGCAGAATTGCAGGAAACCGATTTCAGGAGGTAGACTGGAATTGCATTGAAAGCATAGGAAAAGAGGCAGAACG
Organism: Grampus griseus; assembly: GCF_964374135.1. NCBI lineage: Eukaryota > Metazoa > Chordata > Mammalia > Artiodactyla > Delphinidae > Grampus > Grampus griseus. Next base: position 67,614 of record NW_028133000.1, on the reverse strand, counting down.
TCCACAATGATGCACTTGGCCAAAAAGGGCGTATGTGTTTTTTCCTGAATATATTCAGGAAAAAACGCATACGCCCTTTTTGGCCAACCAAGCAAACTTGCAAAGGAAATCTGCACTACAATGAAGTCTCACTTCCCCCCGGTTAAAAGGGCCATCTGCAAAAAGTGTAAAATCCAGAAAGGCAGGACAGGCCATGGAGAACTGGGAGCCTTGTTATGTTGATGGGCGGGATGTAAATTGCCAACAGACACTCGGGAGAAGTGTATGGTGTTTCCTGAAACATCTAAAAAACAAAGCAACAGAGCCTAGGGCACTTCCACTTATGGTCCTATAGCTTAGGGAAATTAAAATCAAAAAGACACAGCCACCCCAAAGTTTGGGACGCCTCTGTTTACAAGAACCTCGTTTACCGTACAAGTTCAATATCACAGAAAGTGAAAAATGGATAAAGAACTTGTGGTACTTTCGTACAATGCAGTATCACTCAGCAATGAAATCTATGTCATCAGGCCCGTAGCAGCATAATGAGTGGATTCAGGTACGATGATTCTAACTGAAATAAGTCACACAGAAAAAGAAACATCATAAGATATCAGTAATACACGGAATGTAAACTTGGCTACACAGGAACTGAATTACAGAACAGAACAGGGTCTCAAATTTAGAAAACCAACTTATGCTTGCTTAAGGGGAAAGGTGAGTTGGGGTGCTGCATAAAACCAGAGATCGAAATGAGCACAGATAAAGTTCCTTAAGCCAAATATGGAATAGACATGAGCTACTCCTTGCTCAACGAAATGGACTCAACACCCCATATTAAACGCCTAAGAATGTACCTGACTAGTAAGTATCTTAAAACCTATGGATTGCTATGTCTCCGAAAGAGAATCAAGCATGTGTACAGGGGCATAAACGCAGCAGTGATAAGATTGGAGAGGTTCACTGAGCAAATGAAGACCCTTTGAAGTCATATTGCATGGTACCCATTCCACGGGTTTCAACTACCCAGGTTTAAGGTATTCTTCCTTCAGCTAAAACATGCATGTGGAACCTAGAGTATGATCAACCATGTGATCGGGAGACGTGTTCAAATATGTCTCAGTTTTCGTACCCTGGTACTCAGGTGCAACATTCCAGACGCTTTACTAACACTCTCCCGACTTGGAGAGTCAGTCCCTTTAACCTCCCTTTTGGCCCAGTTTGCAATTTCTGCGGAAGATGAACAGGAATAGCGAGAACCAATGAGAGACTAGCTGGAGGTGTCTGGACGGGCAAATTTAACTCTCATTTCCCACCAGGAAGAGGAAACAACCAAAGGCTCAGCGTGCCATGCCGGAACCAGTTTAGGGCCTGAAGCCATCCTGCGGTGTTGCGGCCAGCTCACAAGAAAGCGAGTTGAAGAAAGGAGCTCGGGGCACTGTAATTCACAAACCTGCAGAGTTATAAATGACAGCTATCGTCCAAAAGTATACTGAAGTAAGGCTGCCAAGAGGACTTGAAAGCGGGGCAGAATTGCAGGAAACCGATTTCAGGAGGTAGACTGGAATTGCATTGAAAGCATAGGAAAAGAGGCAGAACGTCCACAATAATGCACTTGGCCAAAAAGGGCGTATGCGTTTTTTCCTGAATATATTCAGGAAAAAACGCATACGCCCTTTTTGGCCAACCAAGCAAGCTTGCAAAGGAAATCTGCACTACAATGAAGTCTCACTTCCCCCCGGTCAAAAGGGCCATCTGAAAAAAGCGTAAAATCCAGAAAGGCAGGACAGGCCATGGAGAACTGGGAGCCTTGTTATGCTGATGGGCGGGATGTAAATTGCCAACAGACACTCGGGAGAAGTGTATGGTGTTTCCTGAAACATCTAAAAAACAAAGCAACAGAGCCTAGGGCACTTCCACTTATGGTCCTATAGCTTAGGGAAATTAAAATCAAAAAGACACAGCCACCCCAAAGTTTGGAACGGCTCTGTTTACAAGAACCTCGTTTACAGTACAAGTTCAACATCGCAGAAAGTGAAAAATGGATAAAGAAGTTGTGGTATTTACTTACAAAGCAATATCACTCAGCAATGAAATCTATGTCATCAGGCCCTTAGCAGCACAATGAGTGGATTCAGGTATGATGATTCTAACTGAAATAAGTCACACAGAAAAAGAAACATCATAAGATATCAGTAATACACGGAATGTAAACTTGGCTACACAGGAACTGAATTACAGAACAGAACAGGGTCTCAAATTTAGAAAACCAACTTATGCTTGCTTAAGGGTAAAGGTGAGTTGGGGTGCTGCATAAAACCAGAGATTGAAATGAGCACAGATAAAGTTCCTTAAGCCAAATATGGAATAGACAAGAGCTACTCCTTGCTCAACGAAATGGACTCAACACCGCATATTAAACGCCTAAGAATGTACCTGACTAGTAAGTATCTTAAAACCTATGGATTGCTATGTCTCCGAAAGAGAATCAAGCATGTGTACAGGGGCATAAACCCAGCAGTGATAGGATTGGAGAGCTTCGGTGAGAAAATGAAACCCTTTGAAGTCATACTGCATGGTACCCATTCCACGGGTTTCAACTACCCAGGTTTAAGGTATTCTTCCTTCAGCTAAAACATGCATGTGGAACCTAGAGTATGATCAACCATGTGATCGGGAAACGTGTTCAAATATGTCTCAGTTTTCCGCCCCTGGTACTCGGGTGCAACATTCCAGACACTTTACTAACACTCTCCCCAATTGGAGAGTCAGCGCCTTTAAACTCCTGTTTGGCCCAGTTTGCAATTTCTGCGGAAGATGAACAGAAATAGGGAGAACCAATGAGAGACTAGCTGGAGGTGTCTGGACGGGCAAATTTAACTTTCATTTCCCACCAGGAAGAGGAAATAACCAAAGGCTCAGCGTGCCGTGCCGGAACAACATTAGGGCCTGAAGCCATCCTGCGGTGTTGCGACCAGCTCACAAGAAAGCGAGTTGAAGAAAGGAGCTTAGGGGCACTGTAATTCACAAACCTGCAGAGTTATAAATGACAGCTATCGTCCAAAAATATACTGAAGTAAGGCTGCCAAGAGGACTTGAAAGCGGGGCAGAATTGCAGGAAACCGATTTCAGGAGGTAGACTGGAATTGCATTGAAAGCATAGGAAAAGAGGCAGAACGTCCACAATGATGCACTTGGCCAAAAAGGGCGTATGCGTTTTTTCCTGAATATATTCAGGAAAAAACGCATACGCCCTTTTTGGACAACCAAGCAAGCTTGCAAAGGAAATCTGCACTACAATGAAGTCTCACTTCCCCCCGGTCAAAAGGGCCATCTGCAAAAAGTGTAAAATCCAGAAAGGCAGGACAGGCCATGGAGAACTGGGAGCCTTGTTATGCTGATGGGCGGGATGTAAATTGCCAACAGACACTCGGGAGAAGTGTATGGTGTTTCCTGAAACATCTAAAAAACAAAGCAACAGAGCCTAGGGCACTTCCACTTATGGTCCTATAGCTTAGGGAAATTAAAATCAAAAAGACACAGCCACCCCAAAGTTTGGGACGCCTCTGTTTACAAGAACCTCGTTTACCGTACAAGTTCAATATCACAGAAAGTGAAAAATGGATAAAGAACTTGTGGTACTTACGTACAATGCAGTATCACTCAGCAATGAAATCTATGTCATCAGGCCCGTAGCAGAATAATGAGTGGATTCAGGTACGATGATTCTAACTGAAATAAGTCACACAGAAAAAGAAACATCATAAGATATCACTAATACACGGAATGTAAACTGGACTACACAGGAACTGAATTACAGAACAGAACAGGGTCTCAAATTTAGAAAACCAACTTGCTTAAGGGTAAAGGTGAGTTGGGGTGCTGCATAAAACCAGAGATGGAAATGAGCACAGATAAATTTCCTTAAGCCAAATATGGAATAGACAAGAGCTACTCCTTGCCAAACGAAATGGACTCAACACCGCATATTAAACGCCTAAGAATGTACCTGACTAGTAAGTATCTTAAAACCTATGCATTGCTATGTCTCCGAAAGAGAATCAAGCATGTGTACAGGGGCATAAACGCAGCAGTGATAGGATTGGAGAAGTTCGGTGAGCAAATGAAGAACCTTTGAAGTCATATTGCATGGTACCCATTCCACGCGTTTCAACTACCCAGGTTTAAGGTATTCTTCCTTCAGCTAAAACATGCATGTGGAACCTAGAGTATGATCAACCATGTGATCGGGAGACGTGTTCAAATATGTCTCAGTTTTCGTACCCTGGTACTCGGGTGCAACATTCCAGATGCTTTACTAACACTCTCCCGACATGGAGAGTCAGTCCCTTTAACCTCCTGTTTGGCCCACTTTGCAATTTCTGCGGAAGATGAACAGGAATAGCGAGAACCAATGAGAGACTAGCTGGAGGTGTCTGGACGGGCAAATTTAACTCTCATTTCCCACCAGGAATAGGAATTAACCAAAGGCTCAGCGTTCCGTGCCCGAACCAGATTAGGGCCTGAAGCCATCCTGCGGTGTTGCGGCCAGGTCACAAGAAAGCGAGTTGAAGAAAGGAACTCAGGGGCACTGTAATTCACAAACCTGCAGAGTTATAAATGACAGCTATCGTCCAAAAATATACTGAAGTAAGGCTGCCAAGAGGACATGAAAGTGGGGCAGAATTGCAGGAAACCGATTTCAGGAGGTAGACTGGAATTGCATTGAAAGCATAGGAAAAGAGGCAGAACGTCCACAATGATGCACTTGGCCAAAAAGTGCGTATGCGTTTTTTCCTGAATATATTCAGGAAAAAACGCATACGCCCTTTTTGACCAACCAAGCAAAATTGCAAAGGAAATCTGCACTACAATGAAGTCTCACTTCCCCCCGGTCAAAAGGGCCATCTGAAAAAAGTGTAAAATCCAGAAAGGCAGGACAGGCCATGGAGAACTGGGAGCCTTGTTATGCTGATGGGCGGGATGTAAATTGCCAACAGACACTCGGGAGAAGTGTATGGTGTTTCCTGAAACATCTAAAAAACAAAGCAACAGAGCCTAGGGCACTTCCACTTATGGTCCTATAGCTTAGGGAAATTAAAATCAAAAAGACACAGCCACCCCAAAGTTTGGGACGCCTCTGTTTACAAGAACCTCGTTTACTGTACAAGTTCAATATCACAGAAAGTGAAAAATGGATAAAGAACTTTTGGTACTTATGTACAATGCAGTATCACTCAGCAATGAAATCTATGTCATCAGGCCCGTAGCAGCATAATGAGTGGATTCAGGTACGATGATTCTAACTGAAATAAGTCACACAGAAAAAGAAACATCATAAGATATCACTAATACACGGAATGTAAACTTGGCTACACAGGAACTGAATTCCAAAACAGAACAGGGTCTCAAATTTAGAAAACCAACTTATGCTTGCTTAAGGGGAAAGGTGAGTTGGGGTGCTGCATAAAACCAGAGATTGAAATGAGCACAGATAAAGTTCCTTAAGCCAAATATGGAATAGACAAGAGCTACTCCTTGCTCAACGAAATGGACTCAACACCCCATATTAAACGCCTAAGAATGTACCTGACTAGTAAGTATCTTAAAACCTATGGATAGCTATGTCTCCAAAAGAGAATCAAGCGTGTGTACAGGGGCATAAACGCAGCAGTGATAGGATTGGAGAGGTTCTTTGAGCAAATGAAGACCCTTTGAAGTCATATTGCATGGTACCCATTCCACGGGTTTTAACTACCCAGGTTTAAGTTATTCTTCCTTCAGCTAAAACATGCATGTGGAACCCAGAGTATGATCAACCGTGTGAACGGGAGACGTGTTCAAATATGTCTCAGTTTCCCTCCCCTGGTACTCGGGTGCAACATTCCAGACGCTTCACTAACACTCTCCCCACTTGGAGAGTCAGCGCCTTTAATCTCCTGTTTGGCCCAGTTTGCAATTTCTGCGGAAGATGAACAGGAATAGGGAGAACCAATGAGAGACTAGCTGGAGGTGTCTGGACGGGCAAATTTAACTCTCATTTCCCACCAGGAAGAGGAAACAACCAAAGGCTCAGCGTGCCATGCCGGAACCAGTTTAGGGCCTGAAGCCATCCTGCGGTGTTGCGGCCAGGTCACAAGAAAGCGAGTTGAAGAAAGGAGCTCGGGGCACTGTAATTCACAAACCTGCAGAGTTATAAATGACAGCTATCGTCCAAAAATATACTGAAGTAAGGCTGCCAAGAGGACTTGAAAGCGGGGCAGAATTGCAGGAAACCGATTTCAGGAGGTAGACTGGAATTGCATTGAAAGCATAGGAAAAGAGGCAGAACGTCCACAATGATGCACTTGGCCAAAAAGGGCGTATGCGTTTTTTCCTGAATATATTCAGGAAAAAACGCATACGCCCTTTTTGGCCAACCAAGCAAACTTGCAAAGGAAATCTGCACTACAATGAAGTCTCACTTCCCCCCGGTTAAAAGGGCCATCTGCAAAAAGTGTAAAATCCAGAAAGGCAGGACAGGCCATGGAGAACTGGGAGCCTTGTTATGTTGATGGGCGGGATGTAAATTGCCAACAGACACTCGGGAGAAGTGTATGGTGTTTCCTGAAACATCTAAAAAACAAAGCAACAGAGCCTAGGGCACTTCCACTTATGGTCCTATAGCTTAGGGAAATTAAAATCAAAAAGACACAGCCACCCCAAAGTTTGGGACGCCTCTGTTTACAAGAACCTCGTTTACCGTACAAGTTCAATATCACAGAAAGTGAAAAATGGATAAAGAACTTGTGGTACTTACGTACAATGCAGTATCACTCAGCAATGAAATCTATGTCATCAGGCCCGTAGCAGCATAATGAGTGGATTCAGGTACGATGATTCTAACTGAAATAAGTCACACAGAAAAAGAAACATCATAAGATATCAGTAATACACGGAATGTAAACTTGGCTACACAGGAACTGAATTACAGAACAGAACAGGGTCTCAAATTTAGAAAACCAACTTATGCTTGCTTAAGGGGAAAGGTGAGTTGGGGTGCTGCATAAAACCAGAGATTGAAATGAGCACAGATAAAGTTCCTTAAGCCAAATATGGAATAGACAAGAGCTACTCCTTGCTCAACGAAATGGACTCAACACCCCATATTAAACGCCTAAGAATGTACCTGACTAGTAAGTATCTTAAAACCTATGGATTGCTATGTCTCTGAAAGAGAATCAAGCATGTGTACAGGGGCATAAACGCAGCAGTGATAAGATTGGAGAGGTTCACTGAGCAAATGAAGACCCTTTGAAGTCATATTGCATGGTACCCATTCCACGGGTTTCAACTACCCAGGTTTAAGGTATTCTTCCTTCAGCTAAAACATGCATGTGGAACCTAGAGTATGATCAACCATGTGATCGGGAGACGTGTTCAAATATGTCTCAGTTTTCGTACCCTGGTACTCAGGTGCAACATTCCAGACGCTTTACTAACACTCTCCCGACTTGGAGAGTCAGTTCCTTTAACCTCCCTTTTGGCCCAGTTTGCAATTTCTGCGGAAGATGAACAGGAATAGCGAGAACCAATGAGAGACTAGCTGGAGGTGTCTGGACGGGCAAATTTAACTCTCATTTCCCACCAGGAAGAGGAAACAACCAAAGGCTCAGCGTGCCATGCCGGAACCAGTTTAGGGCCTGAAGCCATCCTGCGGTGTTGCGGCCAGGTCACAAGAAAGCGAGTTGAAGAAAGGAGCTCGGGGCACTGTAATTCACAAACCTGCAGAGTTATAAATGACAGCTATCGTCCAAAAGTATACTGAAGTAAGGCTGCCAAGAGGACTTGAAAGCGGGGCAGAATTGCAGGAAACCGATTTCAGGAGGTAGACTGGAATTGCATTGAAAGCATAGGAAAAGAGGCAGAACGTCCACAATAATGCACTTGGCCAAAAAGGGCGTATGCGTTTTTTCCTGAATATATTCAGGAAAAAACGCATACGCCCTTTTTGGCCAACCAAGCAAGCTAGCAAAGGAAATCTGCACTACAATGAAGTCTCACTTCCCCCCAGTCAAAAGGGCCATCTGAAAAAAGCGTAAAATCCAGAAAGGCAGGACAGGCCATGGAGAACTGGGAGCCTTGTTATGCTGATGGGCGGGATGTAAATTGCCAACAGAAACTCGGGAGAAGTGTATGGTGTTTCCTGAAACATCTAAAAAACAAAGCAACAGAGCCTAGGGCACTTCCACTTATGGTCCTATAGCTTAGGGAAATTAAAATCAAAAAGACACAGCCACCCCAAAGTTTGGGACGCCTCTGTTTACAAGAACCTTGTTTACAGTAGAAGTTCAACATCGCAGAAAGTGAAAAATGGATAAAGAAGTTGTGGTATTTACTTACAAAGCAATATCACTCAGCAATGAAATCTATGTCATCAGGCCCTTAGCAGCACAATGAGTGGATTCAGGTATGATGATTCTAACTGAAATAAGTCACACAGAAAAAGAAACATCATAAGATATCAGTAATACACGGAATGTAAACTTGGCTACACAGTAACTGAATTACAGAACAGAACAGGGTCTCAAATTTAGAAAACCAACTTATGCTTGCTTAAGGGGAAAGGTGAGTTGGGGTGCTGCATAAAACCAGAGATTGAAATGAGCACAGATAAAGTTCCTTAAGCCAAATATGGAATAGACAAGAGCTACTCCTTGCTCAACGAAATGGACTCAACACCGCATATTAAACGCCTAAGAATGTACCTGACTAGTAAGTATCTTAAAACCTATGGATTGCTATGTCTCTGAAAGAGAATCAAGCATGTGCACAGGGGCATAAACGCAGCAGTGATAGGATTGGAGAGGTTCTTTGAGCAAATGAAGACCCTTTGAAGTCATATTGCATGGTACCCATTCCACGGGTTTCAACTACCCAGGTTTAAGGTATTCTTCCTTCAGCTAAAACATGCATGTGGAACCTAGAGTATGATCAACCATGTGATCGGGAGACGTGTTCAAATATGTCTCAGTTTTCGTACCCTGGTACTCGGGTGCAACATTCCAGACGCTTTACTAACACTCTCCCGACTTGGAGAGACAGTCCCTTTAACCTCCTGTTTGGCCCAGTTTGCAATTTCTGCGGAAGATGAACAGGAATAAGGAGAACCAATGAGAGACTAGCTGGAGGTGTCTGGACGGGCAAATTTAACTCTCATTTCCCACCAGGAAGAGGAATTAAACAAAGGCTCAGCGTGCCATGCCAGAACCAGATTAGGGCCTGAAGCCATCCTGCGGTGTTGCGGCCAGGTCACAAGAAAGCGAGTTGAAGAAAGGAGCTCAGGGGCACTGTAATTCACAAACCTGCAGAGTTATAAATGACAGCTATCGTCCAAAAATATACTGAAGTAAGGCTGCCAAGAGGACTTGAAAGCGGGGCAGAATTGCAGGAAACCGATTTCAGGAGGTAGACTGGAATTGCATTGAAAGCATAGGAAAAGAGGCAGAACGTCCACAATGATGCACTTGGCCAAAAAGGGCGTATGCGTTTTTTCCTGAATATATTCAGGAAAAAACGCATACGCCCTTTTTGGCCAACCAAGCAAACTTGCAAAGGAAATCTGCACTACAATGAAGTCTCACTTCCCCCCGGTCAAAAGGGCCATCTGCAAAAAGTGTAAAATCCAGAAAGGCAGGACAGGCCATGGAGAACTGGGAGCCTTGTTATGTTGATGGGCGGGATGTAAATTGCCAACAGACACTCGGGAGAAGTGTATGGTGTTTCCTGAAACATCTAAAAAACAAAGCAACAGAGCCTAGGGCACTTCCACTTATGGTCCTATAGCTTAGGGAAATTAAAATCAAAAAGACACAGCCACCCCAAAGTTTGGGACGCCTCTGTTTACAAGAACCTCGTTTACCGTACAAGTTCAATATCACAGAAAGTGAAAAATGGATAAAGAACTTGTGGTACTTACGTACAATGCAGTATCACTCAGCAATGAAATCTATGTCATCAGGCCCGTAGCAGCACAATGAGTGGATTCAGGTATGATGATTCTAACTGAAATAAGTCACACAGAAAAAGAAACATCATAAGATATCAGTAATACACGGAATGTAAACTTGGCTACACAGGAACTGAATTACAGAACAGAACAGGGTCTCAAATTTAGAAAACCAACTTATGCTTGCTTAAGGGGAAAGGTGAGTTGGGGTGCTGCATAAAACCAGAGATTGAAATGAGCACAGATAAAGTTCCTTAAGCCAAATATGGAATAGACAAGAGCTACTCCTTGCTCAACGAAATGGACTCAACACCCCATATCAAACGCCTAAGAATGTACCTGACTAGTAAGTATCTTAAAACCTATGGATTGCTATGTCTCCAAAAGAGAATCAAGCATGTGCACAGGGGCATAAACGCAGCAGTGATAGGATTGGAGAGGTTCTTTGAGCAAATGAAGACCCTTTGAAGTCATATTGCATGGTACCCATTCCACGGGTTTCAACTACCCAGATTTAAGGTATTCTTCTTTCAGCTAAAACATGCATGTGGAACCTAGACTATGATCAACCATGTGATCAGGAGACGTGTTCAAATATGTCTCAGTTTTCGTACCCTGGTACTCGGGTGCAACATTCGAGATGCTTTACTAACACTCTCCCGACTTCGAAGTCAGTCCCTTTAACCTCCTGTTTGGCCCAGTTTGCAATTTCTGCGGAAGATGAACAGGAATAGCGAGAACCAATGAGAGACTAGCTGGAGGTGTCTGGACGGGCAAATTTAACTCTCATTTCCCACCAGGAAGAGGAAATAACCAAAGGCTCAGCGTGCCGTGCCGGAACCAGATTAGGGCCTGAAGCCATCCTGCGGTGTTGCGGCCAGGTCACAAGAAAGCGAGTTGAAGAAAGGAGCTCAGGGGCACTGTAATTCACAAACCTGCAGAGTTATAAATGACAGCTATCGTCCAAAAATATACTGAAGTATGGCTGCCAAGAGGACTTGAAAGCGGGGCAGAATTGCAGGAAACCGATTTCAGGAGGTAGACTGGAATTGCATTGAAAGCATAGGAAAAGAGGCAGAACGTCCACAATGATGCACTTGGCCAAAAAGGGCGTATGCGTTTTTTCCTGAATATATTCAGGAAAAAACGCATACGCCCTTTTTGGCCAACCAAGCAAGCTTGCAAAGGAAATCTGCACTACAATGAAGTCTCACTTCCCCCCGGTCAAAAGGGCCATCTGCAAAAAGTGTAAAATCCAGAAAGGCAGGACAGGCCATGGAGAACTGGGAGCCTTGTTATGCTGATGGGCGGGATGTAAATTGCCAACAGACACTCGGGAGAAGTGTATGGTGTTTCCTGAAACATCTAAAAAACAAAGCAACAGAGCCTAGGGCACTTCCACTTATGGTCCTATAGCTTAGGGAAATTAAAATCAAAAAGACACAGCCACCCCAAAGTTTGGGACGCCTCTGTTTACAAGAACCTCGTTTACCGTACAAGTTCAATATCACAGAAAGTGAAAAATGGATAAAGAACTTGTGGTACTTACGTACAATGCAGTATCACTCAGCAATGAAATCTATGTCATCAGGCCCGTAGCAGCATAATGAGTGGATTCAGGTACGATGATTCTAACTGAAATAAGTCATACAGAAAAAGAAACATCATAAGATATCAGTAATACACGGAATGTAAACTTGGCTACACAGGAACTGAATTCCAAAACAGAACAGGGTCTCAAATTTAGAAAAACATCTTATGCTTGCTTAAGGGGAAAGGTGAGTTGGGGTGCTGCATAAAACCAGAGATTGAAATGAGCACAGATAAAGTTCCTTAAGCCAAATATGGAATAGACAAGAGCTACTCCTTGCTCAATGAAATGGACTCAACACCCCATATCAAACGCCTAAGAATGTACCTGACTAGTAAGTATCTTAAAACGTATTGATTGCTATGTCTCCAAAAGAGAATCAAGCGTGTGTACACTGGCATAAACGCAGCAGTGATAGGATTGGAGAGGTTCTTTGAGCAAATGAAGACCCTTTGAAGTCATATTGCATGGTACCCATTCCACGGGTTTCAACTACCCAGGTTTAAGGTATTCTTCCTTCAGCTGAAACATGCATGTAGAACCTAGAGTATGATCAACCATGTGATCAGGAGACGTGTTCAAATATGTCTCAGTTTTCGTACCCTGGTACTCGGGTGCAACATTCGAGATGCTTTACTAACACTCAACCGACTTCGAGAGTCAGCCCCTTTAACCTCCTGTTTGGCCCAGTTTGCAATTTCTGCGGAAGATGAACAGGAATAGCGAGAACCAATGAGAGACTAGCTGGAGGTGTCTGGACGGGCAAATTTAACTCTCATTTCCCACCAGGAAGAGGAAATAACCAAAGGCTCAACGTGCCATGCCGGAACCAGATTAGGGCCTGAAGCCATCCTGCGGTGTTGCGGCCAGGTCACAAGAAAGCGAGTTGAAGAAAGGAGCTCAGGGGCACTGTAATTCACAAACCTGCAGAGTTATAAATGACAGCTATCGTCCAAAAATATACTGAAGTAAGGCTGCCAAGAGGACTTGAAAGCGGGGCAGAATTGCAGGAAACCGATTTCAGGAGGTAGACTGGAATTGCATTGAAAGCATAGGAAAAGAGGCAGAACGTCCACAATGATGCACTTGGCCAAAAAGGGCGTATGCGTTTTTTCCTGAATATATTCAGGAAAAAACGCATACGCCCTTTTTGGCCAACCAAGCAAACTTGCAAAGGAAATCTGCACTACAATGAAGTCTCACTTCCCCCAGGTCAAAAGGGCCATCTGAAAAAAGTGTAAAATCCAGAAAGGCAGGACAGGCCATGGAGAACTGGGAGCCTTGTTATGCTGATGGGCGGGATGTAAATTGCCAACAGACACTCGGGAGAAGTGTATGGTGTTTCCTGAAACATCTAAAAGACAAAGCAACAGAGCCTAGGGCACTTCCACTTATGGTCCTATAGCTTAGGGAAATTAAAATCAAAAAGACACAGCCACCCCAAAGTTTGGGACGCCTCTGTTTACAAGAACCTCGTTTACAGTACAAGTTCAACATCGCAGAAAGTGAAAAATGGATAAAGAACTTGTGGTATTTACTTACAAAGCAATATCACTCAGCAATGAAATCTATGTCATCAGACCCGTAGCAGCATAATGAGTGGATTCAGGTACGATGATTCTAACTGAAATAAGTCACACAGAAAAAGAAACATCATAAGATATCAGTAATACACGGAATGTAAACTTGGCTACACAGGAACTGAATTCCAAAACAGAACAGGGTCTCAAATTTAGAAAACCATCTTATGCTTGCTTAAGGGTAAAGGTGAGTTGGGGTGCTGCATAAAACCAGAGATTGAAATGAGCACAGATAAAGTTCCTTAAGCCAAATATGGAATAGACAAGAGCTACTCCTTGCTCAACGAAAAGGACTCAACACCCCATATTAAACGCCTAAGAATGTACCTGACAAGTAAGTATCTTAAAACGTATTGATTGCTATGTCTCCAAAAGAGAATCAAGCGTGTGTACACTGGCATAAACGCAGCAATGATAGGATTAGAGAGGTTCGGTGATCAAATGAAGACCCTTTGAAGTCATATTGCATGGTACCCATTCCACGGGTTTCAACTACCCAGGTTTAAGGTAATCTTCCTTCAGCTGAAACATGCATGTAGAACCTAGAGTATGATCAACCATGTGATCGGGAGACGTGTTCAAATATGTCTCAGTTTTCATACCCTGGTACTCGGGTGCAACATTCCAGACGCTTTACTAACACTCTCCGGACATGGAGAGTCAGTCCCTTTAACCTCCTGTTTGGCCCAGTTTGCAATTTCTGCGGAAGATGAACAGGAATAGCGAGAACCAATGAGAGACTAGCTGGAGGTGTCTGGACGGGCAAATTTAACTCTCATTTCCCACCAGGAAGAGGAATTAACCAAAGGCTCAGCGTGCCGTGCCGGAACCAGATTAGGGCCTGAAGCCATCCTGCGGTGTTGCGGCCAGCTCACAAGAAAGCGAGTTGAAGAAAGGAGCTCAGGGGCACTGTAATTCACAAACCTGCAGAGTTATAAATGACAGCTATCGTCCAAAAATATACTGAAGTAAGGCTGCCAAGAGGACTTGAAAGCCGGGCAGAATTGCAGGAAACCGATTTCAGGAGGTAGACTGGAATTGCATTGAAAGCATAGGAAAAGAGGCAGAACGTCCACAATGATGCACTTGGCCAAAAAGGGCGTATGCGTTTTTTCCTGAATATATTCAGGAAAAAACGCATACGCCCTTTTTGGCCAACCAAGCAAGCTTGCAAAGGAAATCTGCACTACAATGAAGTCTCACTTCCCCCCGGTCAAAAGGGCCATCTGAAAAAAGTGTAAAATCCAGAAAGGCAGGACAGGCCATGGAGAACTGGGAGCCTTGTTATGCTGATGGGCGGGATGTAAATTGCCAACAGACACTCGGGAGAAGTGTATGGTGTTTCCTGAAACATCTAAAAGACAAAGCAACAGAGCCTAGGGCACTTCCACTTATGGTCCTATAGCTTAGGGAAATTAAAATCAAAAAGACACAGCCACCCCAAAGTTTGGGACGCCTCTGTTTACAAGAACCTCGTTTACCGTACAAGTTCAATATCACAGAAAGTGAAAAATGGATAAAGAACTTGTGGTACTTACGTACAATGCAGTATCACTCAGCAATGAAATCTATGTCATCAGGCCCGTAGCAGCATAATGAGTGGATTCAGGTACGATGATTCTAACTGAAATAAGTCACACAGAAAAAGAAACATCATAAGATATCACTAATACACGGAATGTAAACTTGGCTACACAGGAACTGAATTCCAAAACAGAACAGGGTCTCAAATTTACAAAACCAACTTATGCTTGCTTAAGGGGAAAGGTGAGTTGGGGTGCTGCATAAAACCAGAGATTGAAATGAGCACAGATAAAGTTCCTTAAGCCAAATATGGAATAGACAAGAGCTACTCCTTGCTCAACGAAATGGACTCAACACCCCATATTAAACGCCTAAGCATGTTCCTGAATAGTAAGTATCTTAAAACGTATTGATTGCTATGTCTCTGAAAGAGAATCAAGCGTGTGTACAGGGGCATAAACGCAGCAGTGATAGGATTGGAGAGGTTCGGTGAGCAAATGCAGACCCTTTGAAGTCATATTGCATGGTACCCATTCCACGGGTTTCAACTACCCAGGTTTAAGGTATTCTTCCTTCAGCTGAAACATGCATGTAGAACCTAGAGTATGATCAACCATGTGATCGGGAGACGTGTTCAAATATGTCTCAGTTTACCTCCCCTGGTACTCGGGTGCAACATTCCAGATGCTTTACTAACACTCTCCCAACTTGGAGAGTCAGTCCCTTTAACCTCCTGTTTGGCCCACTTTGCAATTTCTGCGGAAGATGAACAGGAATAGCGAGAACCAATGAGAGACTAGCTGGAGGTGTCTGGACGGGCAAATTTAACTCTCATTTCCCACCAGGAAGAGGAATTAACCAAAGGCTCAGCGTGCCGTGCCGGAACCAGATTAGGGCCTGAAGCCATCCTGCGGTGTTGCGGCCAGCTCACAAGAAAGCGAGTTGAAGAAAGGAGCTCAGGGGCACTGTAATTCACAAACCTGCAGAGTTATAAATGACAGCTATCGTCCAAAAATATACTGAAGTAAGGCTGCCAAGAGGACTTGAAAGCCGGGCAGAATTGCAGGAAACCGATTTCAGGAGGTAGACTGGAATTGCATTGAAAGCATAGGAAAAGAGGCAGAACGTCCACAATGATGCACTTGGCCAAAAAGGGCGTATGCGTTTTTTCCTGAATATATTCAGGAAAAAACGCATACGCCCTTTTTGGCCAACCAAGCAAGCTTGCAAAGGAAATCTGCACTACAATGAAGTCTCACTTCCCCCCGGTCAAAAGGGCCATCTGAAAAAAGTGTAAAATCCAGAAAGGCAGGACAGGCCATGGAGAACTGGGAGCCTTGTTATGCTGATGGGCGGGATGTAAATTGCCAACAGACACTCGGGAGAAGTGTATGGTGTTTCCTGAAACATCTAAAAGACAAAGCAACAGAGCCTAGGGCACTTCCACTTATGGTCCTATAGCTTAGGGAAATTAAAATCAAAAAGACACAGCCACCCCAAAGTTTGGGACGCCTCTGTTTACAAGAACCTCGTTTACCATACAAGTTCAATATCACAGAAAGTGAAAAATGGATAAAGAACTTGTGGTACTTACGTACAATGCAGTATCACTCAGCAATGAAATCTATGTCATCAGGCCCGTAGCAGCATAATGAGTGGATTCAGGTACGATGATTCTAACTGAAATAAGTCACACAGAAAAAGAAACATCATAAGATATCACTAATACACGGAATGTAAACTTGGCTACACAGGAACTGAATTCCAAAACAGAACAGGGTCTCAAATTTACAAAACCAACTTATGCTTGCTTAAGGGGAAAGGTGAGTTGGGGTGCTGCATAAAACCAGAGATTGAAATGAGCACAGATAAAGTTCCTTAAGCCAAATATGGAATAGACAAGAGCTACTCCTTGCTCAACGAAATGGACTCAACACCCCATATTAAACGCCTAAGCATGTTCCTGAATAGTAAGTATCTTAAAACCTATGGATTGCTATGTCTCTGAAAGAGAATCAAGCGTGTGTACAGGGGCATAAACGCAGCAGTGATAGGATTGGAGAGGTTCGGTGAGCAAATGCAGACCCTTTGAAGTCATATTGCATGGTACCCATTACACGGGTCTCAACTCTCCAGGTTTAAGGTATTCTTCCTTCAGCTAAAACATGCATGTGAAACCCAGAGTATGATCAACCGTGTGAACGGGGGACGTGTTCAAATATGTCTCAGTTTACCTCCCCTGGTACTCGGGTGCAACATTCCAGATGCTTTACTAACACTCTCCCGAATTGGAGAGTCAGTCCCTTTAACCTCCTGTTTAGCCCAGTTTGCAATTTCTGCGGAAGATGAACAGGAATAGCGAGAACCAATGAGAGACTGGCTGGAGGTGTCTGGACGGGCAAATTTAACTCTCATTTCCCACCAGGAAGAGGAATTAACCAAAGGCTCAGCGTGCCGTGCCGGAACCAGATTAGGACCTGAAGCCATCCTGCGGTGTTGCGGCCAGCTCAAAAGAAAGCGAGTTGAAGAAAGGAGCTCAGGGGCACTGTAATTCACAAACCTGCAGAGTTATAAATGACAGCTATCGTCCAAAAATATACTGAAGTAAGGCTGCCAAGAGGACTTGAAAGCGGGGCAGAATTGCAGGAAACCGATTTCAGGAGGTAGACTGGAATTGCATTGAAAGCATAGGAAAAGAGGCAGAACGTCCACAATGATGCACTTGGCCAAAAAGGGCGTATGCGTTTTTTCCTGAATATATTCAGGAAAAAACGCATACGCCCTTTTTGGCCAACCAAGAAAGCTTGCAAAGGAAATCTGCACTACAATGAAGTCTCACTTCCCCCCGGTCAAAAGGGCCATCTGAAAAAAGTGTAAAATCCAGAAAGGCAGGACAGGCCATGGAGAACTGGGAGCCTTGTTATGCTGATGGGCGGGATGTAAATTGCCAACAGACACTCGGGAGAAGTGTATGGTGTTTCCTGAATATCTAAAAAACAAAGCAACAGATCCTAGGGCACTTCCACTTATGGTCCTATAGCTTAGGGAAATTAAAATCAAAAAGACACAGCCACCCCAAAGTTTGGGACGCCTCTGTTTACAAGAACCTCGTTTACAGTACAAGTTCAACATCGCAGAAAGTGAAAAATGGATAAAGCAGTTGTGGTATTTACTTACAAAGCAATATCACTCAGCAATGAAATCTATGTCATCAGGCCCTTAGCAGCACAAAGAGTGGATTCAGGTATGATGATTCTAACTGAAATAAGTCACACAGAAAAAGAAACATCATAAGATATCAGTAATACACGGAATGTAAACTTGGCTACACAGGAACTGAATTACAGAACAGAACAGGGTCTCAAATTTAGAAAACCAACTTATGCTTGCTTAAGGGTAAAGGTGAGTTGGGGTGCTGCATAAAACCAGAGATTGAAATGAGCACAGATAAAGTTCCTTAAGCCAAATATGGAATAGACAAGAGCTACTCCTTGCTCAACAAAAAGGACTCAACACCCCATATTAAACGCCTAAGAATGTTCCTGAATAGTAAGTATCTTAAAACCTATGGATTGCTATGTCTCCAAAAGAGAATCAAGCGTGTGTACAGGGGCATAAACGCAGCAGTGATAGGATTGGAGAGGTTCGGTGAGCAAATGAAGACCCTTTGAAGTCATATTGCATGGTACCCATTCCACGGGTTTCAACTACCCAGGTTTAAAGTATTCTTCCGTCAGCTAAAACATGCATGTGAAACCCAGAGTATGATCAACCGTGTGGACGGGAGACGTGTTCAAATATGTCTCAGTTTTCCTCCCCTGGTACTCGGGTGAAACATTCCAGACGCTTTACTAACACTCTCCCGACTTGGAGAGTCAGCGCCTTTAACCTCCTGTTTGGCCCATTTTGCAATTTCTGCGGAAGATGAACAGGAATAGCGAGAACCAATGAGAGACTAGCTGGAGGTGTCTGGACGGGCAAATTTAACTCTCATTTCCCACCAGGAAGAGGAATTAACCAAAGGCTCAGCGTGCCGTGCCGGAACCAGATTAGGGCCTGATGCCATCCTGCGGTGTTGCGGCCAGGTCACAAGAAAGCCAGTTGAAGAAAGGAGCTCAGGGGCACTGTAATTCACAAACCTGCAGAGTTATAAATGACAGCTATTGTCCAAAAATATACTGAAGTAAGGCTGCCAAGAGGACTTGAAAGCGGGGCAGAATTGCAGGAAACCGATTTCAGGAGGTAGACTGGAATTGCATTGAAAGCATAGGAAAAGAGGCAGAACGTTCACAATGATGCACTTGGCCAAAAAGGGCGTATGCGTTTTTTCCTGAATATATTCAGGAAAAAACGCATACGCCCTTTTTGGCCAACCAAGCAAGCTTGCAAAGGAAATCTGCACTACAATGAAGTCTCACTTCCCCCCGGTCAAAAGGGCCATCTGAAAAAAGTGTAAAATCCAGAAAGGCAGGACAGGCCATGGAGAACTGGGAGCCTTGTTATGCTGATGGGCGGGATGTAAATTGCCAACAGACACTCGGTAGAAGTGTATGGTGTTTCCTGAAACATCTAAAAAACAAAGCAACAGAGCCTAGGGCACTTCCACTTATGGTCCTATAGCTTAGGGAAATTAAAATCAAAAAGACACAGCCACCCCAAAGTTTGAGACGCCTCTGTTTACAAGAACCTCGTTTACCGTACAAGTTCAATATCACAGAAACTGAAAAATGGATAAAGAACTTGTGGTACTTACGTACAATGCAGTATCACTCAGCAATGAAATCTATGTCATCAGGCCCGTAGCAGCATAATGAGTGGATTCAGGTACGACGATTCTAACTGAAATAAGTCATAAAGAAAAAGAAACATCATAAGATATCAGTAATACACGGAATGTAAACTTGGCTACACAGGAACTGAATTCCAAAACAGAACAGGGTCTCAAATTTAGAAAACCATCTTATGCTTGCTTAAGGGGAAAGGTGAGTTGGGGTGCTGCATAAAACCAGAGATTGAAATGAGCACAGATAAAGTTCCTTAAGCCAAATATGGAATAGACAAGAGCTACACCTTGCTCAACGAAATGGACTCAACACCCCATATTAAACGCCTAAGAATGTACCTGAATACTAAGTATCTTAAAACTTATGGATTGCTATGTCTCCAAAAGAGAATCAAGCGTGTGTACAGGGGCATAAACGCAGCAGTGATAGGATTGGAAAGGTTCGGTGAGCAAATGAAGACCCTTTGAAGTCATATTGCATGGTACCCATTCCACGGGCCTCAACTCTCCAGGTTTAAGGTATTCTTCCTTCAGGTAAAACATGCATGTGGAACCCAGAGTATGATCAACCGTGTGGACGGGAGACGTGTTCAAATATGTCTCAGTTTTCCTCCCCTGGTACTCGGGTGCAACATTCCAGACGCTTTCCTAACACTCTCCCGACTTGGAGAGTCAGTCCCTTTAACCTCCTGTTTGGCCCAGTTTGCAATTTCTGCGGAAGATGAACAGGAATAGCGAGAACCAATGAGAGACTAGCTGGAGGTGTCTGGACGGGCAAATTTAACTCTCATTTCCCACCAGGAAGAGGAATTAACCAAAGGCTCAGCGTGCCGTGCCGGAACCAGATTAGGGCCTGAAGCCATCCTGCGGTGTTGCAGCCAGGTCACAAGAAAGCGAGTTGAAGAAAGGAGCTCAGGGGCACTGTAATTCACAAACCTGCAGAGTTATAAATGACAGCTATCGTCCAAAAATATACTGAAGTAAGGCTGCCAAGAGGACTTGAAAGCGGGGCAGAATTGCAGGAAACCGATTTCAGGAGGTAGACTGGAATTGCATTGAAAGCATAGGAAAAGAGGCAGAACGTCCACAATGATGCACTTGGCCAAAAAGGGCGTATGCGTTTTTTCCTGAATATATTCAGGAAAAAACGCATACGCCCTTTTTGGCCAACCAAGCAAACTTGCAAAGGAAATCTGCACTACAATGAAGTCTCACTTCCCCCCGGTCAAAAGGGCCATCTGCAAAAAGTGTAAAATCCAGAAAGGCAGGACAGGCCATGGAGAACTGGGAGCCTTGTTATGTTGATGGGCGGGATGTAAATTGCCAACAGACACTCGGGAGAAGTGTATGGTGTTTCCTGAAACATCTAAAAAACAAAGCAACAGATCCTAGGGCACTTCCACTTATGGTCCTATAGCTTAGGGAAATTAAAATCAAAAAGACACAGCCACCCCAAAGTTTGGGACGCCTCTGTTTACAAGAACCTCGTTTACCGTACAAGTTCAATATCACAGAAAGTGAAAAATGGATAAAGAACTTGTGGTACTTACGTACAATGCAGTATCACTCAGCAATGAAATCTATGTCATCAGGCCCGTAGCAGCATAATGAGTGGATTCAGGTACGATGATTCTAACTGAAATAAGTCACACAGAAAAAGAAACATCATAAGATATCAGTAATACACGGAATGTAAACTTGGCTACAAAGGAACTGAATTACAGAACAGAACAGGGTCTCAAATTTAGAAAACCATCTTATGCTTGCTTAAGGGGAAAGGTGAGTTGGGGTGCTGCATAAAACCAGAGATTGAAATGAGCACAGATAAATTTCCTTAAGCCAAATATGGAATAGACAAGAGCTACTCCTTGCTCAACGAAATGGACTCAACACCGCATATTAAACGCCTAAGAATGTACCTGACTAGTAAGTATCTTAAAACCTATGGATTGCTATGTCTCCGAAAGAGAATCAAGCATGTGCACAGGGGCATAAACGCAGCAGTGATAGGATTGGAGAGGTTCGTTGAGCAAATGAAGACCCTTTGAAGTCATATTGCATGGTACCCATTCCACGGGTTTCAACTACCCAGGTTTAAGGTATTCTTCCTTCAGCTAAAACATGCATGTGGAACCTAGAGTATGATCAACCATGTGATCGGGAGACGTGTTCAAATATGTCTCAGTTTTCGTACCCTGGTACTCGGGTGCAACATTCCAGACGCTTTACTAACACTCTCCCGACATGGAGAGTCAGTCCCTTTAACCTCCTGTTTGGCCCAGTTTGCAATTTCTGCGGAAGATGAACAGGAATAGCGAGAACCAATGAGAGACTAGCTGGAGGTGTCTGGACGGGCAAATTTAACTCTCATTTCCCACCAGGAAGAGGAATTAAACAAAGGCTCAGCGTGCCATGCCAGAACCAGATTAGGGCCTGAAGCCATCCTGCGGTGTTGCGGCCAGGTCACAAGAAAGCGAGTTGAAGAAAGGAGCTCAGGGGAACTGTAATTCACAAACCTGCAGAGTTATAAATGACACCTATCATCCAAAAATATACTGAAGTAAGGCTGCCAAGAGGACTTGAAAGTGGGTTAGAATTGCAGGAAACCGATTTCAGGAGGTAGACTTTAATTGCATTGAAAGCATAGGAAAAGAGGCAGAACGTCCACAATGATGCACTTGGCCAAAAAGTGCGTATGCGTTTTTTCCTGAATATATTCAGGAAAAAACGCATACGCCCTTTTTGGCCAACCAAGCAAACTTGCAAAGGAAATCTGCACTACAATGAAGTCTCACTTCCCCCCGGTCAAAAGGGCCATCTGAAAAAAGTGTAAAATCCAGAAAGGCAGGACAGGCCATGGAGAACTGGGAGCCTTGTTATGCTGATGGGCGGGATGTAAATTGCCAACAGACACTCGGGAGAAGTGTATGGTGTTTCCTGAAACATCTAAAAAACAAAGCAACAGAGCCTAGGGCACTTCCACTTATGGTCCTATAGCTTAGGGAAATTAAAATAAAAAAGACACAGCCACCCCAAAGTTTGGGACGCCTCTGTTTACAAGAACCTCGTTTACTGTACAAGTTCAATATCACAGAAAGTGAAAAATGGATAAAGAACTTGTGGTACTTACGTACAATGCAGTATCACTCAGCAATGAAATCTATGTCATCAGGCCCGTAGCAGCATAATGAGTGGATTCAGGTACGATGATTCTAACTGAAATAAGTCACACAGAAAAAGAAACATCATAAGATATCACTAATACACGGAATGTAAACTTGGCTACACAGGAACTGAATTCCAAAACAGAACAGGGTCTCAAATTTAGAAAACCAACTTATGCTTGCTTAAGGGGAAAGGTGAGTTGGGGTGCTGCATAAAACCAGAGATTGAAATGAGCACAGATAAAGTTCCTTAAGCCAAATATGGAATAGACAAGAGCTACTCCTTGCTCAACGAAATGGACTCAACACCTCATATTAAACGCCTAAGAATGTACCTGACTAGTAAGTATCTTAAAACCTATGGATTGCTATGTCTCCAAAAGAGAATCAAGCGTGTGTACAGGGGCATAAACGCAGCAGTGATAGGATTGGAGAGGTTCGGTGAGCAAATGAAGACCCTTTGAAGTCATATTGCATGGTACCCATTCCACGGGTTTTAACTACCCAGGTTTAAGTTATTCTTCCTTCAGCTAAAACATGCATGTGGAACCCAGAGTATGATCAACCGTGTGAACGGGAGACGTGTTCAAATATGTCTCAGTTTCCCTCCCCTGGTACTCGGGTGCAACATTCCAGACGCTTCACTAACACTCTCCCCACTTGGAGAGTCAGCGCCTTTAATCTCCTGTTTGGCCCAGTTTGCAATTTCTGCGGAAGATGAACAGGAATAGGGAGAACCAATGAGAGACTAGCTGGAGGTGTCTGGACGGGCAAATTTAACTCTCATTTCCCACCAGGAAGAGGAAACAACCAAAGGCTCAGCGTGCCATGCCGGAACCAGTTTAGGGCCTGAAGCCATCCTGCGGTGTTGCGGCCAGGTCACAAGAAAGCGAGTTGAAGAAAGGAGCTCGGGGCACTGTAATTCACAAACCTACAGAGTTATAAATGACAGCTATCGTCCAAAAATATACTGAAGTAAGGCTGCCAAGAGGACTTGAAAGCGGGGCAGAATTGCAGGAAACCGATTTCAGGAGGTAGACTGGAATTGCATTGAAAGCATAGGAAAAGAGGCAGAACGTCCACAATGATGCACTTGGCCAAAAAGGGCGTATGCGTTTTTTCCTGAATATATTCAGGAAAAAACGCATACGCCCTTTTTGGCCAACCAAGCAAGCTTGCAAAGGAAATCTGCACTACAATGAAGTCTCACTTCCCCCCGGTCAAAAGGGCCATCTGAAAAAAGTGTAAAATCCAGAAAGTCAGGACAGGCCATGGAGAACTGGGAGCCTTGTTATGCTGATGGGCGGGATGTAAATTGCCAACAGAAACTCGGGAGAAGTGTATGGTGTTTCCTGAAACATCTAAAAAACAAAGCAACAGAGCCTAGGGCACTTCCACTTATGGTCCTATAGCTTAGGGAAATTAAAATCAAAAAGACACAGCCACCCCAAAGTTTGGGACGCCTCACTTTACAAGAACCTCGTTTACAGTAGAAGTTCAACATCGCAGAAAGTGAAAAATGGATAAAGAAGTTGTGGTATTTACTTACAAAGCAATATCACTCAGCAATGAAATCTATGTCATCAGGCCCTTAGCAGCACAATGAGTGGATTCAGGTATGATGATTCTAACTGAAATAAGTCACACAGAAAAAGAAACATCATAAGATATCAGTAATACACGGAATGTAAACTTGGCTACACAGGAACTGAATTACAGAACAGAACAGGGTCTCAAATTTAGAAAACCAACTTATGCTTGCTTAAGGGGAAAGGTGAGTTGGGGTGCTGCATAAAACCAGAGATTGAAATGAGCACAGATAAAGTTCCTTAAGCCAAATATGGAATAGACAAGAGCTACTCCTTGCTCACCGAAATGGACTCAACACCCCATATTAAACGCCTAAGCATGTTCCTGAATAGTAAGTATCTTAAAACCTATGGATTGCTATGTCTCCGAAAGAGAATCAAGCATGTGTACAGGGGCATAAACGCAGCAGTGATAAGATTGGAGAGGTTCACTGAGCAAATGAAGACCCTTTGAAGTCATATTGCATGGTACCCATTCCACGGGTTTCAACTACCCACGTTTAAGGTATTCTTCCTTCAGCTAAAATATGCATGTGGAACCTAGAGTATGATCAACCATGTGATCGGGAAACGTGTTCAAATATGTCTCAGTTTTCGTACCCTGGTACTCAGGGGCAACATTCCAGACGCTTTACTAACACTCTCCCGACTTGGAGAGTCAGTCCCTTTAACCTCCCGTTTGGCCCAGTTTGCAATTTCTGCGGAAGATGAACAGGAATAGCGAGAACCAATGAGAGACTAGCTGGAGGTGTCTGGACGGGCAAATTTAACTCTCATTTCCCACCAGGAAGAGGAATTAACCAAAGGCTCAGCGTGCCGTGCCGGAACCAGATTAGGGCCTGAAGCCATCCTGCGGTGTTGCAGCCAGGTCACAAGAAAGCGAGTTGAAGAAAGGAGCTCAGGGGCACTGTAATTCACAAACCTGCAGAGTTATAAATGACAGCTATCGTCCAAAAATATACTGAAGTAAGGCTGCCAAGAGGACTTGAAAGCGGGGCAGAATTGCAGGAAACCGATTTCAGGAGGTAGACTGGAATTGCATTGAAAGCATAGGAAAAGAGGCAGAACGTCCACAATGATGCACTTGGCCAAAAAGGGCGTATGCGTTTTTTCCTGAATATATTCAGGAAAAAACGCATACGCCCTTTTTGGCCAACCAAGCAAACTTGCAAAGGAAATCTGCACTACAATGAAGTCTCACTTCCCCCCGGTCAAAAGGGCCATCTGCAAAAAGTGTAAAATCCAGAAAGGCAGGACAGGCCATGGAGACCTGGGAGCCTTGTTATGTTGATGGGCGGGATGTAAATTGCCAACAGACACACGGGAGAAGTGTATGGTGTTTCCTGACACATCTAAAAAACAAAGCAACAGAGCCTAGGGCACTTCCACTTATGGTCCTATAGCTTAGGGAAATTAAAATCAAAAAGACACAGCCACCCCAAAGTTTGGGACGCCTCTGTTTACAAGAATCTCGTTTACCGTACAAGTTCAATATCACAGAAAGTGAAAAATGGATAAAGAACTTGTGGTACTTACGTACAATGCAGTATCACTCAGCAATGAAATCTATGTCATCAGGCCCTTAGCACCATAATGAGTGGATTCAGGTACGATGATTCTAACTGAAATAAGTCACACAGAAAAAGAAACATCATAAGATATCAGTAATACATGGAATGTAAACTTGGCTACACAGTAACTGAATTACAGAACAGAACAGGGTCTCAAATTTAGAAAACCAACTTATGCTTGCTTAAGGGAAAAGGTGAGTTGGGGTGCTGCATAAAACCAGAGATTGAAATGAGCACAGATAAAGTTCCTTAAGCCAAATATGGAATAGACAAGAGCTACTCCTTGCTCAATGAAATGGACTCAACACCGCATATTAAACGCCTAAGAATGTACCTGACTAGTAAGTATCTTAAAACCTATGGATTGCTATGTCTCCGAAAGAGAATCAAGCATGTGTACAGGGGCATAAACGCAGCAGTGATAGGATTGGAGAGGTTCGGTGAGCAAATGAAGACCCTTTGAAATCATATTGCATGGTACCCATTCCAAGGGTTTCAACTACACACGTTTAAGGTATTCTTCCTTCAGCTAAAACATGCATGTGGAACCCAGAGTATGATCAACCGTGTGAACGGGAGACGTGTTCAAATATGTCTCAGTTTCCCTCCCCTGGTACTCGGGTGCAACATTCCAGACGCTTCACTAACACTCTCCCCAGTTGGAGAGTCAGCGCCTTTAATCTCCTGTTTGGCCCAGTTTGCAATTTCTGCGGAAGATGAACAGGAATAGGGAGAACCAATGAGAGACTAGCTGGAGGTGTCTGGACGGGCAAATTTAACTCTCATTTCCCACCAGGAAGAGGAAACAACCAAAGGCTCAGCGTGCCATGCCGGAACCAGTTTAGGGCCTGAAGCCATCCTGCGGTGTTGCGGCCAGGTCACAAGAAAGCGAGTTGAAGAAAGGAGCTCGGGGCACTGTAATTCACAAACCTGCAGAGTTATAAATGACAGCTATCGTCCAAAAATATACTGAAGTAAGGCTGCCAAGAGGACTTGAAAGCGGGGCAGAATTGCAGGAAACCGATTTCAGGAGGTAGACTGGAATTGCATTGAAAGCATAGGAAAAGAGGCAGAACGTCCACAATAATGCACTTGGCCAAAAAGGGCGTATGCGTTTTTTCCTGAATATATTCAGGAAAAAACGCATACGCCCTTTTTGGCCAACCAAGCAAGCTTGCAAAGGAAATCTGCACTACAATGAAGTCTCACTTCCCCCTGGTCAAAAGGGCCATCTGAAAAAAGCGTAAAATCCAGAAAGGCAGGACAGGCCATGGAGAACTGGGAGCCTTGTTATGCTGATGGGCGGGATGTAAATTGCCAACAGAAACTCGGGAGAAGTGTATGGTGTTTCCTGAAACATCTAAAAAACAAAGCAACAGAGCCTAGGGCACTTCCACTTATGGTCCTATAGCTTAGGGAAATTAAAATCAAAAAGACACAGCCACCCCAAAGTTTGGGACGCCTCTGTTTACAAGAACCTCGTTTACCGTACAAGTTCAATATCACAGAAAGTGAAAAATGGATAAAGAACTTGTGGTATTTACGTACAATGCAGTATCACTCAGCAATGAAATCTATGTCATCAGGCCCGTAGCAGCATAATGAGTGGATTCAGGTACGATGATTCTAACTGAAATAAGTCACACAGAAAAAGAAACATCATAAGATATCAGTAATACACGGAATGTAAACTTGGCTACACAGGAACTGAATTACAGAACAGAACAGGGTCTCAAATTTAGAAAACCAACTTATGCTTGCTTAAGGGGAAAGGTGAGTTGGGGTGCTGCATAAAACCAGAGATTGAAACGAGCACAGATAAAGTTCCTTAAGCCAAATATGGAATAGACAAGAGCTACTCCTTGCTCAACGAAATGGTCTCAACACCGCATATTAAACGCCTAAGAATGTACCTGACTAGTAAGTATCTTAAAACCTATGGATTGCTATGTCTCTGAAAGAGAATCAAGCATGTGCACAGGGGCATAAACGCAGCAGTGATAGGATTGGAGAGGTTCTTTGAGCAAATGAAGACCCTTTGAAGTCATATTGCATGGTACCCATTCCACGGGTTTCAACTACCCAGTTTTAAGGTATTCTTCCTTCAGCTAAAACATGCATGTGGAACCTAGAGTATGATCAACCATGTGATCGGGAGACGTGTTCAAATATGTCTCAGTTTTCATACCCTGGTACTCGGGTGCAACATTCCAGACGCTTTACTAACACTCTCCCGACTTGGAGAGTCAGTCCCTTTAACCTCCTGTTTGGCCCAGTTTGCAAATTCTGCGGAAGATGAACAGGAATAAGGAGAACCAATGAGAGACTAGCTGGAGGTGTCTGGACGGGCAAATTTAACTCTCATTTCCCACCAGGAAGAGGAATTAAACAAAGGCTCAGCGTGCCATGCCAGAACCAGATTAGGGCCTGAAGCCATCCTGCGGTGTTGCGGCCAGGTCACAAGAAAGCGAGTTGAAGAAAGGAGCTCAGGGGCACTTTAATTCACAAACCTGCAGAGTTATAAATGACAGCTATCGTCCAAAAATATACTGAAGTAAGGCTGCCAAGAGGACTTGAAAGCGGGGCAGAATTGCAGGAAACCGATTTCAGGAGGTAGACTGGAATTGCATTGAAAGCATAGGAAAAGAGGCAGAACGTCCACAATGATGCACTTGGCCAAAAAGGGCGTATGCGTTTTTTCCTGAATATATTCAGGAAAAAACGCATACGCCCTTTTTGGCCAACCAAGCAAACTTGCAAAGGAAATCTGCACTACAATGAAGTCTCACTTCCCCTAGGTCAAAAGGGCCATCTGAAAAAAGTGTAAAATCCAGAAAGGCAGGACAGGCCATGGAGACCTGGGAGCCTTGTTATGTTGATGGGCGGGATGTAAATTGCCAACAGACACTCGGGAGAAGTGTATGGTGTTTCCTGAAACATCTAAAAAACAAAGCAACAGAGCCTAGGGCACTTCCACTTATGGTCCTATAGCTTAGGGAAATTAAAATCAAAAAGACACAGCCACCCCAAAGTTTGGGACGCCTCTGTTTACAAGAACCTCGTTTACCGTACAAGTTCAATATCACAGAAAGTGAAAAATGGATAAAGAACTTGTGGTACTTACGTACAAAGCACTATCACTCAGCAATGAAATCTATGTCATCAGGCCCTTAGCAGCACAATGAGTGGATTCAGGTATGATGATTCTAACTGAAATAAGTCACACAGAAAAAGAAACATCATAAGATATCAGTAATACACGGAATGTAAACTTGGCTACACAGGAACTGAATTACAGAACACAACAGGGTCTCAAATTTAGAAAACCAACTTATGCTTGCTTAAGGGGAAAGGTGAGTTGGGGTGCTGCATAAAACCAGAGATTGAAATGAGCACAGATAAAGTTCCTTAAGCCAAATATGGAATAGACAAGAGCTACTCCTTGCTCAACGAAATGGACTCAACACCCCATATTAAACGCCTAAGAATGTACCTGACTAGTAAGTATCTTAAAACCTATGGATTGCTATGTCTCCGAAAGAGAATCAAGCATGTGTACAGGGGCATAAACGCAGCAGTGATGAGATTGGAGAGGTTCACTGAGCAAATGAAGACCCTTTGAAGTCATATTGCATGGTACCCATTCCACGGGATTTAACTACCCAGGTTTAAGTTATTCTTCCTTCAGCTAAAACATGCATGTGGAACCCAGAGTATGATCAACCGTGTGAACGGGAGACGTGTTCAAATATGTCTCAGTTTCCCTCCCCTGGTACTCGGGTGCAACATTCCAGACGCTTCACTAACATTCTCCCCACTTGGAGAGTCAGCGCCTTTAATCTCCTGTTTGGCCCAGTTTGCAATTTCTGCGGAAGATGAACAGGAATAGCGAGAACCAATGAGAGACTAGCTGGAGGTGTCTGGACGGGCAAATTTAACTCTCATTTCCCACCAGGAAGAGGAATTAACCAAAGGCTCAGCGTGCCGTGCCGGAACCAGATTAGGGCCTGAAGCCATCCTGCGGTGTTGCAGCCAGGTCACAAGAAAGCGAGTTGAAGAAAGGAGCTCAGGGGCACTGTAATTCACAAACCTGCAGAGTTATAAATGACAGCTATCGTCCAAAAATATACTGAAGTAAGGCTGCCAAGAGGACTTGAAAGCGGGGCAGAATTGCAGGAAACCGATTTCAGGAGGTAGACTGGAATTGCATTGAAAGCATAGGAAAAGAGGCAGAACGTCCACAATGATGCACTTGGCCAAAAAGGGCGTATGCGTTTTTTCCTGAATATATTCAGGAAAAAACGCATACGCCCTTTTTGGCCAACCAAGCAAACTTGCAAAGGAAATCTGCACTACAATGAAGTCTCACTTCCCCCCGGTCAAAAGGGCCATCTGCAAAAAGTGTAAAATCCAGAAAGGCAGGACAGGCCATGGAGACCTGGGAGCCTTGTTATGTTGATGGGCGGGATGTAAATTGCCAACAGACACTCGGGAGAAGTGTATGGTGTTTCCTGAAACATCTAAAAAACAAAGCAACAGAGCCTAGGGCACTTCCACTTATGGTCCTATAGCTTAGGGAAATTAAAATCAAAAAGACACAGCCACCCCAAAATTTGGGACGCCTCTGTTTACAAGAACCTCGTTTACCGTACAAGTTCAATATCACAGAAAGTGAAAAATGGATAAAGAACTTGTGGTACTTACGTACAAAGCACTATCACTCAGCAATGAAATCTATGTCATCAGGCCCTTAGCAGCACAATGAGTGGATTCAGGTATGATGATTCTAACTGAAATAAGTCACACAGAAAAAGAAACATCATAAGATATCAGTAATACACGGAATGTAAACTTGGCTACACAGGAACTGAATTACAGAACACAACAG
The DNA here is from genome assembly GCF_964374135.1 of Grampus griseus. Taxonomy (NCBI): domain Eukaryota; kingdom Metazoa; phylum Chordata; class Mammalia; order Artiodactyla; family Delphinidae; genus Grampus; species Grampus griseus. The sequence continues at coordinate 36,957 of NW_028133000.1, read as the reverse complement.
GGTCTCAAATTTAGAAAACCAACTTATGCTTGCTTAAGGGGAAAGGTGAGTTGGGGTGCTGCATAAAACCAGAGATTGAAATGAGCACAGATAAAGTTCCTTAAGCCAAATATGGAATAGACAAGAGCTACTCCTTGCTCAACGAAATGGACTCAACACCACATATTAAACGCCTAAGAATGTACCTGACTAGTAAGTATCTTAAAACCTATGGATTGCTATGTCTCCGAAAGAGAATCAAGCATGTGTACAGGGGCATAAACGCAGCAGTCATGAGATTGGAGAGGTTCACTGAGCAAATGAAGACCCTTTGAAGTCATATTGCATGGTACCCATTCCACGGGTTTTAACTACCCAGGTTTAAGGTATTCTTCCTTCAGCTAAAACATGCATGTGGAACCTAGAGTATGATCAACCATGTGATCGGGAAACGTGTTCAAATATGTCTCAGTTTTCCGCCCCTGGTACTCGGGTGCAACATTCCAGACACTTTACTAACACTCTCCCCAATTGGAGAGACAGCGCCTTTAACCTCCTGTTTGGCCCAGTTTGCAATTTCTGCGGAAGATGAACAGAAATAGGGAGAACCAATGAGAGACTAGCTGGAGGTGTCTGGACGGGCAAATTTAACTTTCATTTCCCACCAGGAAGAGGAAATAACCAAAGGCTCAGCGTGCCGTGCCGGAACAACATTAGGGCCTGAAGCCATCCTGCGGTGTTGCGACCAGCTCACAAGAAAGCGAGTTGAAGAAAGGAGCTTAGGGGCACTGTAATTCACAAACCTGCAGAGTTATAAATGACAGCTATCGTCCAAAAATATACTGAAGTAAGGCTGCCAAGAGGACTTGAAAGCGGGGCAGAATTGCAGGAAACCGATTTCAGGAGGTAGACTGGAATTGCATTGAAAGCATAGGAAAAGAGGCAGAACGTCCACAATGATGCACTTGGCCAAAAAGGGCGTATGCGTTTTTTCCTGAATATATTCAGGAAAAAACGCATACGCCCTTTTTGGACAACCAAGCAAGCTTGCAAAGGAAATCTGCACTACAATGAAGTCTCACTTCCCCCCGGTCAAAAGGGCCATCTGCAAAAAGTGTAAAATCCAGAAAGTCAGGACAGGCCATGGAGAACTGGGAGCCTTGTTATGCTGATGGGCGGGATGTAAATTGCCAACAGACACTCGGGAGAAGTGTATGGTGTTTCCTGAAACATCTAAAAAACAAAGCAACAGAGCCTAGGGCACTTCCACTTATGGTCCTATAGCTTAGGGAAATTAAAATCAAAAAGACACAGCCACCCCAAAGTTTGGGACGCCTCTGTTTACAAGAACCTCGTTTACCGTACAAGTTGAATATCACAGAAAGTGAAAAATGGATAAAGAACTTGTGGTACTTACGTACAATGCAGTATCACTCAGCAATGAAATCTATGTCATCAGGCCCGTAGCAGAATAATGAGTGGATTCAGGTACGATGATTCTAACTGAAATAAGTCACACAGAAAAAGAAACATCATAAGATATCACTAATACACGGAATGTAAACTGGACTTCACAGGAACTGAATTACAGAACAGAACAGGGTCTCAAATTTAGAAAACCAACTTGCTTAAGGGTAAAGGTGAGTTGGGGTGCTGCATAAAACCAGAGATGGAAATGAGCACAGATAAAGTTCCTTAAGCCAAATATGGAATAGACAAGAGCTACTCCTTGCCAAACGAAATGGACTCAACACCGCATATTAAACGCCTAAGAATGTACCTGACTAGTAAGTATCTTAAAACCTATGCATTGCTATGTCTCCGAAAGAGAATCAAGCATGTGTACAGGGGCATAAACGCAGCAGTGATAGGATTGGAGAAGTTCGGTGAGCAAATGAAGAACCTTTGAAGTCATATTGCATGGTACCCATTCCACGCGTTTCAACTACCCAGGTTTAAGGTATTCTTCCTTCAGCTAAAACATGCATGTGGAACCTAGAGTATGATCAACCATGTGATCGGGAGACGTGTTCAAATATGTCTCAGTTTTCGTACCCTGGTACTCGGGTGCAACATTCCAGATGCTTTACTAACACTCTCCCGACATGGAGAGTCAGTCCCTTTAACCTCCTGTTTGGCCCACTTTGCAAATTCTGCGGAAGATGAACAGGAATAGCGAGAACCAATGAGAGACTAGCTGGAGGTGTCTGGACGGGCAAATTTAACTCTCATTTCCCACCAGGAATAGGAATTAACCAAAGGCTCAGCGTGCCGTGCCCGAACCAGATTAGGGCCTGAAGCCATCCTGCGGTGTTGCGGCCAGGTCACAAGAAAGCGAGTTGAAGAAAGGAACTCAGGGGCACTGTAATTCACAAACCTGCAGAGTTATAAATGACAGCTATCGTCCAAAAATATACTGAAGTAAGGCTGCCAAGAGGACATGAAAGTGGGGCAGAATTGCAGGAAACCGATTTCAGGAGGTAGACTGGAATTGCATTGAAAGCATAGGAAAAGAGGCAGAACGTCCACAATGATGCACTTGGCCAAAAAGTGCGTATGCGTTTTTTCCTGAATATATTCAGGAAAAAACGCATACGCCCTTTTTGGCCAACCAAGCAAACTTGCAAAGGAAATCTGCACTACAATGAAGTCTCACTTCCCCCCGGTCTAAAGGGCCATCTGAAAAAAGTGTAAAATCCAGAAAGGCAGGACAGGCCATGGAGAACTGGGAGCCTTGTTATGCTGATGGGCGGGATGTAAATTGCCAACAGACACTCGGGAGAAGTGTATGGTGTTTCCTGAAACATCTAAAAAACAAAGCAACAGAGCCTAGGGCACTTCCACTTATGGTCCTATAGCTTAGGGAAATTAAAATCAAAAAGACACAGCCACCCCAAAGTTTGGGACGCCTCTGTTTACAAGAACCTCGTTTACCGTACAAGTTCAATATCACAGAAAGTGAAAAATGGATAAAGAACTTGTGGTACTTACGTACAATGCAGTATCACTCAGCAATGAAATCTATGTCATCAGGCCCGTAGCAGCATAATGAGTGGATTCAGGTACGATGATTCTAACTGAAATAAGTCACACAGAAAAAGAAACATCATACGATATCAGTAATACACGGAATGTAAACTTGGCTACACAATAACTGAATTACAGAACAGAACAGGGTCTCAAATTTAGAAAACCAACTTATGCTTGCTTAAGGGAAAAGGTGAGTTGGGGTGCTGCATAAAACCAGAGATTGAAATGAGCACAGATAAAGTTCCTTAAGCCAAATATGGAATAGACAAGAGCTACTCCTTGCTCAACGAAATGGACTCAACACCGCATATTAAACGCCTAAGAATGTACCTGACTAGTAAGTATCTTAAAACCTATGGATTGCTATGTCTCCGAAAGAGAATCAAGCATGTGTACAGGGGCATAAACGCAGCAGTGATAGGATTGGAGAGGTTCGGTGAGCAAATGAAGACCCCTTGAAATCATATTGCATGGTACCCATTCCAAGGGTTTCAACTACACACGTTTAAGGTATTCTTCCTTCAGCTAAAACATGCATGTGGAACCCAGAGTATGATCAACCGTGTGAACGGGAGACGTGTTCACATATGTCTCAGTTTTTCTCCCCTGGTACTCGGGTGCAACATTCCAGACGCTTTACTAACACTCTCCCGACATGGAGAGTCAGTCCCTTTAACCTCCTGTTTGGCCCAGTTTGCAATTTCTGCGGAAGATGAACAGGAATAAGGAGAACCAATGAGAGACTAGCTGGAGGTGTCTGGACGGGCAAATTTAACTCTCATTTCCCACCAGGAAGAGGAATTAACCAAAGGCTCAGCGTTCCGTGCCCGAACCAGATTAGGGCCTGAAGCCATCCTGCGGTGTTGCAGCCAGGTCACAAGAAAGCGAGTTGAAGAAAGGAGCTCAGGGGCACTGTAATTCACAAACCTGCAGAGTTATAAATGACAGCTATCGTCCAAAAATATACTGAAGTAAGGCTGCCAAGAGGACTTGAAAGCGGGGCAGAATTGCAGGAAACCGATTTCAGGAGGTAGACTGGAATTGCATTGAAAGCATAGGAAAAGAGGCAGAACGTCCACAATGATGCACTTGGCCAAAAAGGGCGTATGCGTTTTTTCCTGAATATATTCAGGAAAAAACGCATACGCCCTTTTTGGCCAACCAAGCAAACTTGCAAAGGAAATCTGCACTACAATGAAGTCTCACTTCCCCCCGGTCAAAAGGGCCATCTGCAAAAAGTGTAAAATCCAGAAAGGCAGGACAGGCCATGGAGACCTGGGAGCCTTGTTATGTTGATGGGCGGGATGTAAATTGCCAACAGACACTCGGGAGAAGTGTATGGTGTTTCCTGAAACATCTAAAAAACAAAGCAACAGAGCCTAGGGCACTTCCACTTATGGTCCTATAGCTTAGGGAAATTAAAATCAAAAAGACACAGCCACCCCAAAATTTGGGACGCCTCTGTTTACAAGAACCTCGTTTACCGTACAAGTTCAATATCACAGAAAGTGAAAAATGGATAAAGAACTTGTGGTACTTACGTACAAAGCACTATCACTCAGCAATGAAATCTATGTCATCAGGCCCTTAGCAGCACAATGAGTGGATTCAGGTATGATGATTCTAACTGAAATAAGTCACACAGAAAAAGAAACATCATAAGATATCAGTAATACACGGAATGTAAACTTGGCTACACAGGAACTGAATTACAGAACACAACAGGGTCTCAAATTTAGAAAACCAACTTATGCTTGCTTAAGGGGAAAGGTGAGTTGGGGTGCTGCATAAAACCAGAGATTGAAATGAGCACAGATAAAGTTCCTTAAGCCAAATATGGAATAGACAAGAGCTACTCCTTGCTCAACGAAATGGACTCAACACCACATATTAAACGCCTAAGAATGTACCTGACTAGTAAGTATCTTAAAACCTATGGATTGCTATGTCTCCGAAAGAGAATCAAGCATGTGTACAGGGGCATAAACGCAGCAGTCATGAGATTGGAGAGGTTCACTGAGCAAATGAAGACCCTTTGAAGTCATATTGCATGGTACCCATTCCACGGGTTTTAACTACCCAGGTTTAAGGTATTCTTCCTTCAGCTAAAACATGCATGTGGAACCTAGAGTATGATCAACCATGTGATCGGGAAACGTGTTCAAATATGTCTCAGTTTTCCGCCCCTGGTACTCGGGTGCAACATTCCAGACACTTTACTAACACTCTCCCCAATTGGAGAGACAGCGCCTTTAACCTCCTGTTTGGCCCAGTTTGCAATTTCTGCGGAAGATGAACAGAAATAGGGAGAACCAATGAGAGACTAGCTGGAGGTGTCTGGACGGGCAAATTTAACTTTCATTTCCCACCAGGAAGAGGAAATAACCAAAGGCTCAGCGTGCCGTGCCGGAACAACATTAGGGCCTGAAGCCATCCTGCGGTGTTGCGACCAGCTCACAAGAAAGCGAGTTGAAGAAAGGAGCTTAGGGGCACTGTAATTCACAAACCTGCAGAGTTATAAATGACAGCTATCGTCCAAAAATATACTGAAGTAAGGCTGCCAAGAGGACTTGAAAGCGGGGCAGAATTGCAGGAAACCGATTTCAGGAGGTAGACTGGAATTGCATTGAAAGCATAGGAAAAGAGGCAGAACGTCCACAATGATGCACTTGGCCAAAAAGGGCGTATGCGTTTTTTCCTGAATATATTCAGGAAAAAACGCATACGCCCTTTTTGGACAACCAAGCAAGCTTGCAAAGGAAATCTGCACTACAATGAAGTCTCACTTCCCCCCGGTCAAAAGGGCCATCTGCAAAAAGTGTAAAATCCAGAAAGTCAGGACAGGCCATGGAGAACTGGGAGCCTTGTTATGCTGATGGGCGGGATGTAAATTGCCAACAGACACTCGGGAGAAGTGTATGGTGTTTCCTGAAACATCTAAAAAACAAAGCAACAGAGCCTAGGGCACTTCCACTTATGGTCCTATAGCTTAGGGAAATTAAAATCAAAAAGACACAGCCACCCCAAAGTTTGGGACGCCTCTGTTTACAAGAACCTCGTTTACCGTACAAGTTGAATATCACAGAAAGTGAAAAATGGATAAAGAACTTGTGGTACTTACGTACAATGCAGTATCACTCAGCAATGAAATCTATGTCATCAGGCCCGTAGCAGAATAATGAGTGGATTCAGGTACGATGATTCTAACTGAAATAAGTCACACAGAAAAAGAAACATCATAAGATATCACTAATACACGGAATGTAAACTGGACTTCACAGGAACTGAATTACAGAACAGAACAGGGTCTCAAATTTAGAAAACCAACTTGCTTAAGGGTAAAGGTGAGTTGGGGTGCTGCATAAAACCAGAGATGGAAATGAGCACAGATAAAGTTCCTTAAGCCAAATATGGAATAGACAAGAGCTACTCCTTGCCAAACGAAATGGACTCAACACCGCATATTAAACGCCTAAGAATGTACCTGACTAGTAAGTATCTTAAAACCTATGCATTGCTATGTCTCCGAAAGAGAATCAAGCATGTGTACAGGGGCATAAACGCAGCAGTGATAGGATTGGAGAAGTTCGGTGAGCAAATGAAGAACCTTTGAAGTCATATTGCATGGTACCCATTCCACGCGTTTCAACTACCCAGGTTTAAGGTATTCTTCCTTCAGCTAAAACATGCATGTGGAACCTAGAGTATGATCAACCATGTGATCGGGAGACGTGTTCAAATATGTCTCAGTTTTCGTACCCTGGTACTCGGGTGCAACATTCCAGATGCTTTACTAACACTCTCCCGACATGGAGAGTCAGTCCCTTTAACCTCCTGTTTGGCCCACTTTGCAAATTCTGCGGAAGATGAACAGGAATAGCGAGAACCAATGAGAGACTAGCTGGAGGTGTCTGGACGGGCAAATTTAACTCTCATTTCCCACCAGGAATAGGAATTAACCAAAGGCTCAGCGTGCCGTGCCCGAACCAGATTAGGGCCTGAAGCCATCCTGCGGTGTTGCGGCCAGGTCACAAGAAAGCGAGTTGAAGAAAGGAACTCAGGGGCACTGTAATTCACAAACCTGCAGAGTTATAAATGACAGCTATCGTCCAAAAATATACTGAAGTAAGGCTGCCAAGAGGACATGAAAGTGGGGCAGAATTGCAGGAAACCGATTTCAGGAGGTAGACTGGAATTGCATTGAAAGCATAGGAAAAGAGGCAGAACGTCCACAATGATGCACTTGGCCAAAAAGTGCGTATGCGTTTTTTCCTGAATATATTCAGGAAAAAACGCATACGCCCTTTTTGGCCAACCAAGCAAACTTGCAAAGGAAATCTGCACTACAATGAAGTCTCACTTCCCCCGGTCTAAAGGGCCATCTGAAAAAAGTGTAAAATCCAGAAAGGCAGGACAGGCCATGGAGAACTGGGAGCCTTGTTATGCTGATGGGCGGGATGTAAATTGCCAACAGACACTCGGGAGAAGTGTATGGTGTTTCCTGAAACATCTAAAAAACAAAGCAACAGAGCCTAGGGCACTTCCACTTATGGTCCTATAGCTTAGGGAAATTAAAATCAAAAAGACACAGCCACCCCAAAGTTTGGGACGCCTCTGTTTACAAGAACCTCGTTTACCGTACAAGTTCAATATCACAGAAAGTGAAAAATGGATAAAGAACTTGGTGGTACTTACGTACAATGCAGTATCACTCAGCAATGAAATCTATGTCATCAGGCCCGTAGCAGCATAATGAGTGGATTCAGGTACGATGATTCTAACTGAAATAAGTCACACAGAAAAAGAAACATCATACGATATCAGTAATACACGGAATGTAAACTTGGCTACACAATAACTGAATTACAGAACAGAACAGGGTCTCAAATTTAGAAAACCAACTTATGCTTGCTTAAGGGAAAAGGTGAGTTGGGGTGCTGCATAAAACCAGAGATTGAAATGAGCACAGATAAAGTTCCTTAAGCCAAATATGGAATAGACAAGAGCTACTCCTTGCTCAACGAAATGGACTCAACACCGCATATTAAACGCCTAAGAATGTACCTGACTAGTAAGTATCTTAAAACCTATGGATTGCTATGTCTCCGAAAGAGAATCAAGCATGTGTACAGGGGCATAAACGCAGCAGTGATAGGATTGGAGAGGTTCGGTGAGCAAATGAAGACCCCTTGAAATCATATTGCATGGTACCCATTCCAAGGGTTTCAACTACACACGTTTAAGGTATTCTTCCTTCAGCTAAAACATGCATGTGGAACCCAGAGTATGATCAACCGTGTGAACGGGAGACGTGTTCACATATGTCTCAGTTTTTCTCCCCTGGTACTCGGGTGCAACATTCCAGACGCTTTACTAACACTCTCCCGACATGGAGAGTCAGTCCCTTTAACCTCCTGTTTGGCCCAGTTTGCAATTTCTGCGGAAGATGAACAGGAATAAGGAGAACCAATGAGAGACTAGCTGGAGGTGTCTGGACGGGCAAATTTAACTCTCATTTCCCACCAGGAAGAGGAATTAAACAAAGGCTCAGCGTGTCGTGCCAGAACCAGATTAGGGCCTGAAGCCATCCTGCGGTGTTGCGGCCAGGTCACAAGAAAGCGAGTTGAAGAAAGGAGCTCAGGGGCACTTTAATTCACAAACCTGCAGAGTTATAAATGACAGCTATCGTCCAAAAATATACTGAAGTAAGGCTGCCAAGAGGACTTGAAAGCGGGGCAGAATTGCAGGAAACCGATTTCAGGAGGTAGACTGGAGTTGCATTGAAAGCATAGGAAAAGAGGCAGAACGTCCACAATGATGCACTTGGCCAAAAAGGGCGTATGCGTTTTTTCCTGAATATATTCAGGAAAAAACGCATACGCCCTTTTTGGCCAACCAAGCAAACTTGCAAAGGAAATCTGCACTACAATGAAGTCTCACTTCCCCTAGGTCAAAAGGGCCATCTGAAAAAAGTGTAAAATCCAGAAAGGCAGGATAGGCCATGGAGAACTGGGAGCCTTGTTATGTTGATGGGCGGGATGTAAATTGCCAACAGACACTCGGGAGAAGTGTATGGTGTTTCCTGAAACATCTAAAAAACAAAGCAACAGAGCCTAGGGCACTTCCACTTATGGTCCTATAGCTTAGGGAAATTAAAATCAAAAAGACACAGCCACCCCAAAGTTTGGGACGCCTCTGTTTACAAGAACCTCGTTTACCGTACTAGTTCAATATCACAGAAAGTGAAAAATGGATAAAGAACTTGTGGTACTTACGTACAAAGCACTATCACTCAGCAATGAAATCTATGTCATCAGGCCCTTAGCAGCACAATGAGTGGATTCAGGTATGATGATTCTAACTGAAATAAGTCACACAGAAAAAGAAACATCATAAGATATCAGTAATACACGGAATGTAAACTTGGCTACACAGGAACTGAATTACAGAACAGAACAGGGTCTCAAATTTAGAAAACCAACTTATGCTTGCTTAAGGGGAAAGGTGAGTTGGGGTGCTGCATAAAACCAGAGATTGAAATGAGCACAGATAAAGTTCCTTAAGCCAAATATGGAATAGACAAGAGCTACTCCTTGCTCAACGAAATGGACTCAACACCCCATATTAAACGCCTAAGAATGTACCTGACTAGTAAGTATCTTAAAACCTATGGATTGCTATGTCTCCGAAAGAGAATCAAGCATGTGTACAGGGGCATAAACGCAGCAGTGATGAGATTGGAGAGGTTCACTGAGCAAATGAAGACCCTTTGAAGTCATATTGCATGGTACCCATTCCACGGGTTTCAACTACCCAGGTTTAAGGTATTCTTCCTTCAGCTAAAACATGCATGTGGAACCTAGAGTATGATCAACCATGTGATCGGGAGACGTGTTCAAATATGTCTCAGTTTTCGTACCCTGGTACTCAGGTGCAACATTCCAGACGCTTTACTAACACTCTCCCGACCTGGAGAGTCAGTCCCTTTAACCTCCCGTTTGGCCCAGTTTGCAATTTCTGCGGAAGATGAACAGAAATAGGGAGAACCAATGAGAGACTAGCTGGAGGTGTCTGGACGGGCAAATTTAACTTTCATTTCCCACCAGGAAGAGGAAATAACCAAAGGCTCAGCGTGCCGTGCCGGAACAACATTAGGGCCTGAAGCCATCCTGCGGTGTTGCGACCAGCTCACAAGAAAGCGAGTTGAAGAAAGGAGCTTAGGGGCACTGTAATTCACAAACCTGCAGAGTTATAAATGACAGCTATCGTCCAAAAATATACTGAAGTAAGGCTGCCAAGAGGACTTGAAAGCGGGGCAGAATTGCAGGAAACCGATTTCAGGAGGTAGACTGGAATTGCATTGAAAGCATAGGAAAAGAGGCAGAACGTCCACAATGATGCACTTGGCCAAAAAGGGCGTATGCGTTTTTTCCTGAATATATTCAGGAAAAAACGCATACGCCCTTTTTGGACAACCAAGCAAGCTTGCAAAGGAAATCTGCACTACAATGAAGTCTCACTTCCCCCCGGTCAAAAGGGCCATCTGCAAAAAGTGTAAAATCCAGAAAGGCAGGACAGGCCATGGAGAACTGGGAGCCTTGTTATGCTGATGGGCGGGATGTAAATTGCCAACAGACACTCGGGAGAAGTGTATGGTGTTTCCTGAAACATCTAAAAAACAAAGCAACAGAGCCTAGGGCACTTCCACTTATGGTCCTATAGCTTAGGGAAATTAAAATCAAAAAGACACAGCCACCCCAAAGTTTGGGACGCCTCTGTTTACAAGAACCTCATTTACCGTACAAGTTCAATATCACAGAAAGTGAAAAATGGATAAAGAACTTGTGGTACTTACGTACAATGCAGTATCACTCAGCAATGAAATCTATGTCATCAGGCCCGTAGCAGAATAATGAGTGGATTCAGGTACGATGATTCTAACTGAAATAAGTCACACAGAAAAAGAAACATCATAAGATATCACTAATACACGGAATGTAAACTGGACTACACAGGAACTGAATTACAGAACAGAACAGGGTCTCAAATTTAGAAAACCAACTTGCTTAAGGGTAAAGGTGAGTTGGGGTGCTGCATAAAACCAGAGATGGAAATGAGCACAGATAAAGTTCCTTAAGCCAAATATGGAATAGACAAGAGCTACTCCTTGCCAAACGAAATGGACTCAACACCGCATATTAAACGCCTAAGAATGTACCTGACTAGTAAGTATCTTAAAACCTATGCATTGCTATGTCTCCGAAAGAGAATCAAGCATGTGTACAGGGGCATAAACGCAGCAGTGATAGGATTGGAGAAGTTCGGTGAGCAAATGAAGAACCTTTGAAGTCATATTGCATGGTACCCATTCCACGCGTTTCAACTACCCAGGTTTAAGGTATTCTTCCTTCAGCTAAAACATGCATGTGGAACCTAGAGTATGATCAACCATGTGATCGGGAGACGTGTTCAAATATGTCTCAGTTTTCATACCCTGGTACTCGGGTGCAACATTCCAGATGCTTTACTAACACTCTCCCGACATGGAGAGTCAGTCCCTTTAACCTCCTGTTTGGCCCACTTTGCAATTTCTGCGGAAGATGAACAGGAATAGCGAGAACCAATGAGAGACTAGCTGGAGGTGTCTGGACGGGCAAATTTAACTCTCATTTCCCACCAGGAATAGGAATTAACCAAAGGCTCAGCGTGCCGTGCCCGAACCAGATTAGGGCCTGAAGCCATCCTGCGGTGTTGCGGCCAGGTCACAAGAAAGCGAGTTGAAGAAAGGAACTCAGGGGCACTGTAATTCACAAACCTGCAGAGTTATAAATGACAGCTATCGTCCAAAAATATACTGAAGTAAGGCTGCCAAGAGGACATGAAAGTGGGGCAGAATTGCAGGAAACCGATTTCAGGAGGTAGACTGGAATTGCATTGAAAGCATAGGAAAAGAGGCAGAACGTCCACAATGATGCACTTGGCCAATAAGTGCGTATGTGTTTTTTCCTGAATATATTCAGGAAAAAACGCATACGCCCTTTTTGGCCAACCAAGCAAACTTGCAAAGGAAATCTGCACTACAATGAAGTCTCACTTCCCCCCGGTCAAAAGGGCCATCTGAAAAAAGTGTAAAATCCAGAAAGGCAGGACAGGCCATGGAGAACTGGGAGCCTTGTTATGCTGATGGGCGGGATGTAAATTGCCAACAGACACTCGGGAGAAGTGTATGGTGTTTCCTGAAACATCTAAAAAACAAAGCAACAGAGCCTAGGGCACTTCCACTTATGGTCCTATAGCTTAGGGAAATTAAAATCAAAAAGACACAGCCACCCCAAAGTTTGGGACGCCTCTGTTTACAAGAACCTCGTTTACTGTACAAGTTCAATATCACAGAAAGTGAAAAATGGATAAAGAACTTTTGGTACTTATGTACAATGCAGTATCACTCAGCAATGAAATCTATGTCATCAGGCCCGTAGCAGCATAATGAGTGGATTCAGATATGATGATTCTAACTGAAATAAGTCACACAGAAAAAGAAACATCATAAGATATCACTAATACACGGAATGTAAACTTGGCTACACAGGAACTGAATTCCAAAACAGAACAGGGTCTCAAATTTAGAAAACCAACTTATGCTTGCTTAAGGGGAAAGGTGAGTTGGGGTGCTGCATAAAACCAGAGATTGAAATGAGCACAGATAAAGTTCCTTAAGCCAAATATGGAATAGACAAGAGCTACTCCTTGCTCAACGAAATGGACTCAACACCCCATATTAAACGCCTAAGAATGTACCTGACTAGTAAGTATCTTAAAACCTATGGATAGCTATGTCTCCAAAAGAGAATCAAGCGTGTGTACAGGGGCATAAACGCAGCAGTGATAGGATTGGAGAGGTTCGGTGAGCAAATGAAGACCCTTTGAAGTCATATTGCATGGTACCCATTCCACGGGTTTTAACTACCCAGGTTTAAGTTATTCTTCCTTCAGCAAAAACATGCATGTGGAACCCAGAGTATGATCAACCGTGTGAACGGGAGACGTGTTCAAATATGTCTCAGTTTCCCTCCCCTGGTACTCGGGTGCAACATTCCAGACGCTTCACTAACACTCTCCCCACTTGGAGAGTCAGCGCCTTTAATCTCCTGTTTGGCCCAGTTTGCAATTTCAACGGAAGATGAACAGGAATAGGGAGAACCAATGAGAGACTAGCTGGAGGTGTCTGGACGGGCAAATTTAACTCTCATTTCCCACCAGGAAGAGGAAACAACCAAAGGCTCAGCGTGCCATGCCGGAACCAGTTTAGGGCCTGAAGCCATCCTGCGGTGTTGCGGCCAGGTCACAAGAAAGCGAGTTGAAGAAAGGAGCTCGGGGCACTGTAATTCACAAACCTGCAGAGTTATAAATGACAGCTATCGTCCAAAAGTATACTGAAGTAAGGCTGCCAAGAGGACTTGAAAGCGGGGCAGAATTGCAGGAAACCGATTTCAGGAGGTAGACTGGAATTGCATTGAAAGCATAGGAAAAGAGGCAGAACGTCCACAATAATGCACTTGGCCAAAAAGGGCGTATGCGTTTTTTCCTGAATATATTCAGGAAAAAACGCATACGCCCTTTTTGGCCAACCAAGCAAGCTTGCAAAGGAAATCTGCACTACAATGAAGTCTCACTTCCCCCCGGTCAAAAGGGCCATCTGAAAAAAGCGTAAAATCCAGAAAGGCAGGACAGGCCATGGAGAACTGGGAGCCTTGTTATGCTGATGGGCGGGATGTAAATTGCCAACAGAAACTCGGGAGAAGTGTATGGTGTTTCCTGAAACATCTAAAAAACAAAGCAACAGAGCCTAGGGCACTTCCACTTATGGTCCTATAGCTTAGGGAAATTAAAATCAAAAAGACACAGCCACCCCAAAGTTTGGGACGCCTCTGTTTACAAGAACCTCGTTTACCGTACAAGTTCAATATCACAGAAAGTGAAAAATGGATAAAGAACTTGTGGTACTTACGTACAAAGCACTATCACTCAGCAATGAAATCTATGTCATCAGGCCCTTAGCAGCACAATGAGTGGATTCAGGTATGATGATTCTAACTGAAATAAGTCACACAGAAAAAGAAACATCATAAGATATCACTAATACACGGAATGTAAACTTGGCTACACAGGAACTGAATTACAGAACAGAACAGGGTCTCAAATTTAGAAAACCAACTTATGCTTGCTTAAGGGGAAAGGTGAGTTGGGGTGCTGCATAAAACCAGAGATTGAAATGAGCACAGATAAAGTTCCTTAAGCCAAATATGGAATAGACAAGAGCTACTCCTTGCTCAACGAAATGGACTCAACACCCCATATTAAACGCCTAAGAATGTACCTGACTAGTAAGTATCTTAAAACCTATGGATTGCTATGTCTCCAAAAGAGAATCAAGCGTGTGTACAGGGGCATAAACGCAGCAGTGATAGGATTGGAGAGGTTCGGTGAGCAAATGAAGACCCTTTGAAGTCATATTGCATGGTACCCATTCCACGGGTTTTAACTACCCAGGTTTAAGTTATTCTTCCTTCAGCTAAAACATGCATGTGGAACCCAGAGTATGATCAACCATGTGAACGGGAGACGTGTTCAAATATGTCTCAGTTTCCCTCCCCTGGTACTCGGGTGCAACATTCCAGACGCTTCACTAACACTCTCCCCACTTGGAGAGTCAGCGCCTTTAATCTCCTGTTTGGCCCAGTTTGCAATTTCTGCGGAAGATGAACAGGAATAGGGAGAACCAATGAGAGTCTAGCTGGAGGTGTCTGGACGGGCAAATTTAACTCTCATTTCCCACCAGGAAGAGGAAACAACCAAAGGCTCAGCGTGCCATGCCGGAACCAGTTTAGGGCCTGAAGCCATCCTGCGGTGTTGCGGCCAGGTCACAAGAAAGCGAGTTGAAGAAAGGAGCTCGGGGCACTGTAATTCACAAACCTGCAGAGTTATAAATGACAGCTATCGTCCAAACGTATACTGAAGTAAGGCTGCCAAGAGGACTTGAAAGCGGGGCAGAATTGCAGGAAACCGATTTCAGGAGGTAGACTGGAATTGCATTGAAAGCATAGGAAAAGAGGCAGAACGTCCACAATAATGCACTTGGCCAAAAAGGGCGTATGCGTTTTTTCCTGAATATATTCAGGAAAAAACGCATACGCCCTTTTTGGCCAACCAAGCAAGCTTGCAAAGGAAATCTGCACTACAATGAAGTCTCACTTCCCCCCGGTCAAAAGGGCCATCTGAAAAAAGCGTAAAATCCAGAAAGGCAGGACAGGCCATGGAGAACTGGGAGCCTTGTTATGCTGATGGGCGGGATGTAAATTGCCAACAGAAACTCGGGAGAAGTGTATGGTGTTTCCTGAAACATCTAAAAAACAAAGCAACAGAGCCTAGGGCACTTCCACTTATGGTCCTATAGCTTAGGGAAATTAAAATCAAAAAGACACAGCCACCCCAAAGTTTGGGACGCCTCTGTTTACAAGAACCTTGTTTACAGTAGAAGTTCAACATCGCAGAAAGTGAAAAATGGATAAAGAAGTTGTGGTATTTACTTACAAAGCAATATCACTCAGCAATGAAATCTATGTCATCAGGCCCTTAGCAGCACAATGAGTGGATTCAGGTATGATGATTCTAACTGAAATAAGTCACACAGAAAAAGAAACATCATAAGATATCAGTAATACACGGAATGTAAACTTGGCTACACAGGAACTGAATTACAGAACAGAACAGGGTCTCAAATTTAGAAAACCAACTTATGCTTGCTTAAGGGGAAAGGTGAGTTGGGGTGCTGCATAAAACCAGAGATTGAAATGAGCACAGATAAAGTTCCTTAAGCCAAATATGGAATAGACAAGAGCTACTCCTTGCTCAACGAAATGGACTCAACACCCCATATTAAACGCCTAAGAATGTACCTGACTAGTAAGTATCTTAAAACCTATGGATTGCTATGTCTCTGAAAGAGAATCAAGCATGTGTACAGGGGCATAAACGCAGCAGTGATAAGATTGGAGAGGTTCACTGAGCAAATGAAGACCCTTTGAAGTCATATTGCATGGTACCCATTCCACGGGTTTCAACTACCCAGGTTTAAGGTATTCTTCCTTCAGCTACAACATGCATGTGGAACCTAGAGTATGATCAACCATGTGATCGGGAGACGTGTTCAAATATGTCTCAGTTTTCGTACCCTGGTACTCAGGTGCAACATTCCAGACGCTTTACTAACACTCTCCCGACTTGGAGAGTCAGTCCCTTTAACCTCCCGTTTGGCCCAGTTTGCAATTTCTGCGGAAGATGAACAGGAATAGCGAGAACCAATGAGAGACTAGCTGGAGGTGTCTGGACGGGCAAATTTAACTCTCATTTCCAACCAGGAAGAGGAATTAACCAAAGGCTCAGCGTGCCGTGCCGGAACCAGATTAGGGCCTGAAGCCATCCTGCGGTGTTTCAGCCAGGTCACAAGAAAGCGAGTTGAAGAAAGGAGCTCAGGGGCACTGTAATTCACAAACCTGCAGAGTTATAAATGACAGCTATCGTCCAAAAATATACTGAAGTAAGGCTGCCAAGAGGACTTGAAAGCGGGGCAGAATTGCAGGAAACCGATTTCAGGAGGTAGACTGGAATTGCATTGAAAGCATAGGAAAAGAGGCAGAACGTCCACAATGATGCACTTGGCCAAAAAGGGCGTATGCGTTTTTTCCTGAATATATTCAGGAAAAAACGCATACGCCCTTTTTGGCCAACCAAGCAAACTTGCAAAGGAAATCTGCACTACAATGAAGTCTCACTTCCCCCCGGTCAAAAGGGCCATCTGCAAAAAGTGTAAAATCCAGAAAGGCAGGACAGGCCATGGAGAACTGGGAGCCTTGTTATGTTGATGGGCGGGATGTAAATTGCCAACAGACACTCGGGAGAAGTGTATGGTGTTTCCTGAAACATCTAACAAACAAAGCAACAGAGCCTAGGGCACTTCCACTTATGGTCCTATAGCTTAGGGAAATTAAAATCAAAAAGACACAGCCACCCCAAAGTTTGGGACGCCTCTGTTTACAAGAACCTCGTTTACCGTACAAGTTCAATATCACAGAAAGTGAAAAATGGATAAAGAACTTGTGGTACTTTCGTACAATGCAGTATCACTCAGCAATGAAATCTATGTCATCAGGCCCGTAGCAGCATAATGAGTGGATTCAGGTACGATGATTCTAACTGAAATAAGTCACACAGAAAAAGAAACATCATAAGATATCAGTAATACACGGAATGTAAACTTGGCTACACAGGAACTGAATTACAGAACAGAACAGGGTCTCAAATTTAGAAAACCAACTTATGCTTGCTTAAGGGGAAAGGTGAGTTGGGGTGCTGCATAAAACCAGAGATCGAAATGAGCACAGATAAAGTTCCTTAAGCCAAATATGGAATAGACAAGAGCTACTCCTTGCTCAACGAAATGGACTCAACACCCCATATTAAACGCCTAAGAATGTACCTGACTAGTAAGTATCTTAAAACCTATGGATTGCTATGTCTCCGAAAGAGAATCAAGCATGTGTACAGGGGCATAAACGCAGCAGTGATAAGATTGGAGAGGTTCACTGAGCAAATGAAGACCCTTTGAAGTCATATTGTATGGTACCCATTCCACGGGTTTCAACTACCCAGGTTTAAGGTATTCTTCCTTCAGCTAAAACATGCATGTGGAACCTAGAGTATGATCAACCATGTGATCGGGAGACGTGTTCAAATATGTCTCAGTTTTTGTACCCTGGTACTCAGGTGCAAAATTCCAGACGCTTTACTAACACTCTCCCGACTTGGAGAGTCAGTCCCTTTAACCTCCCTTTTGGCCCAGTTTGCAATTTCTGCGGAAGATGAACAGGAATAGCGAGAACCAATGAGAGACTAGCTGGAGGTGTCTGGACGGGCAAATTTAACTCTCATTTCCCACCAGGAAGAGGAAACAACCAAAGGCTCAGCGTGCCATGCCGGAACCAGTTTAGGGCCTGAAGCCATCCTGCGGTGTTGCGGCCAGGTCACAAGAAAGCGAGTTGAAGAAAGGAGCTCGGGGCACTGTAATTCACAAACCTGCAGAGTTATAAATGACAGCTATCGTCCAAAAGTATACTGAAGTAAGGCTGCCAAGAGGACTTGAAAGCGGGGCAGAATTGCAGGAAACCGATTTCAGGAGGTAGACTGGAATTGCATTGAAAGCATAGGAAAAGAGGCAGAACGTCCACAATGATGCACTTGGCCAAAAAGGGCGTATGCGTTTTTTCCTGAATATATTCAGGAAAAAACGCATACGCCCTTTTTGGCCAACCAAGCAAGCTTGCAAAGGAAATCTGCACTACAATGAAGTCTCACTTCCCCCCGGTCAAAAGGGCCATGTGAAAAAAGTGTAAAATCCAGAAAGGCAGGACAGGCCATGGAGAACTGGGAGCCTTGTTATGCTGATGGGCGGGATGTAAATTGCCAACAGACACTCGGGAGAAGTGTATGGTGTTTCCTGAAACATCTAAAAAAAAAGCAACAGAGCCTAGGGCACTTCCACTTATGGTCCTATAGCTTAGGGAAATTAAAATCAAAAAGACACAGCCACCCCAAAGTTTGGAACGGCTCTGTTTACAAGAACCTCGTTTACAGTAGAAGTTCAACATCGCAGAAAGTGAAAAATGGATAAAGAAGTTGTGGTATTTACTTACAAAGCAATATCACTCAGCAATGAAATCTATGTCATCAGGCCCTTAGCAGCACAATGAGTGGATTCAGGTATGATGATTCTAACTGAAATAAGTCACACAGAAAAAGAAACATCATAAGATATCAGTAATACACGGAATGTAAACTTGGCTACACAGGAACTGAATTACAGAACAGAACAGGGTCTCAAATTTAGAAAACCAACTTATGCTTGCTTAAGGGGAAAGGTGAGTTGGGGTGCTGCATAAAACCAGAGATTGAAATGAGCACAGATAAAGTTCCTTCAGCCAAATATGGAATAGACAAGAGCTACTCCTTGCTCAACGAAATGGACTCAACACCGCATATTAAACGCCTAAGAATGTACCTGACTAGTAACTATCTTAAAACCTATGGATTGCTATGTCTCCGAAAGAGAATCAAGCATGTGTACAGGGGCATAAACCCAGCAGTGATAGGATTGGAGAGCTTCGGTGAGAAAATGAAGACCCTTTGAAGTCATACTGCATGGTACCCATTCCACGGGTTTCAACTACCCAGGTTTAAGGTATTCTTCCTTCAGCTAAAACATGCATGTGGAACCTAGAGTATGATCAACCATGTGATCGGGAAACGTGTTCAAATATGTCTCAGTTTTCCGCCCCTGGTACTCGGGTGCAACATTCCAGACACTTTACTAACACTCTCCCCAATTGGAGAGTCAGCGCCTTTAACCTCCTGTTTTGCCCAGTTTGCAATTTCTGCGGAAGATGAACAGAAATAGGGAGAACGAATGAGAGACTAGCTGGAGGTGTCTGGACGGGCAAATTTAACTTTCATTTCCCACCAGGAAGAGGAAATAACCAAAGGCTCAGCGTGCCGTGCCGGAACAACATTAGTGCCTGAAGCCATCCTGCGGTGTTTCAGCCAGGTCACAAGAAAGCGAGTTGAAGAAAGGAGCTCAGGGGCACTGTAATTCACAAACCTGCAGAGTTATAAATGACAGCTATCGTCCAAAAATATACTGAAGTAAGGCTGCCAAGAGGACTTGAAAGCGGGGCAGAATTGCAGGAAACCGATTTCAGGAGGTAGACTGGAATTGCATTGAAAGCATAGGAAAAGAGGCAGAACGTCCACAATGATGCACTTGGCCAAAAAGGGCGTATGCGTTTTTTCCTGAATATATTCAGGAAAAAACGCATACGCACTTTTTGGCCAACCAAGCAAACTTGCAAAGGAAATCTGCACTACAATGAAGTCTCACTTCCCCCCGGTTAAAAGGGCCATCTGAAAAAAGTGTAAAATCCAGAAAGGCAGGACAGGGCATGGAGAACTGGGAGCCTTGTTATGCTGATGGGCGGGATGTAAATTGCCAACAGACACTCCGGAGAAGTGTATGGTGTTTCCTGAAACATCTAAAAAACAAAGCAACAGAGCCTAGGGCACTTCCACTTATGGTCCTATAGCTTAGGGAAATTAAAATCAAAAAGACACAGCCACCCCAAAGTTTGGGACGCCTCTGTTTACAAGAACCTCGTTTACCGTACAGGTTCAATATCACAGAAAGTGAAAAATGGATAAAGAACTTGTGGTACTTACGTACAATGCAGTATCACTCAGCAATGAAATCTATGTCATCAGGCCCGTAGCAGCATAATGAGTGGATTCAGGTACGATGATTCTAACTGAAATAAGTCACACAGAAAAAGAAACATCATAAGATATCAGTAATACACGGAATGTAAACTTGGCTACACAGGAACTGAATTACAGAACAGAACAGGGTCTCAAATTTAGAAAACCAACTTATGCTTGCTTAAGGGGAAAGGTGAGTTGGGATGCTGCATAAAACCAGAGATTGAAATGAGCACAGATAAAGTTCCTTCAGCCAAATATGGAATAGACAAGAGCTACTCCTTGCTCAACGAAATGGACTCAACACCCCATATTAAACGCCTAAGAATGTACCTGACTAGTAAGTATCTTAAAACCTATGGATTGCTATGTCTCTGAAAGAGAATCAAGCATGTGTACAGGGGCATAAACGCAGCAGTGATAAGATTGGAGAGGTTCACTGAGCAAATGAAGACCCTTTGAAGTCATATTGCATGGTACCCATTCCACGGGTTTCAACTACCCAGGTTTAAGGTATTCTTCCTTCAGCTACAACATGCATGTGGAACCTAGAGTATGATCAACCATGTGATCGGGAGACGTGTTCAAATATGTCTCAGTTTTCGTACCCTGGTACTCAGGTGCAACATTCCAGACGCTTTACTAACACTCTCCCGACTTGGAGAGTCAGTCCCTTTAACCTCCCGTTTGGCCCAGTTTGCAATTTCTGCGGAAGATGAACAGGAATAGCGAGAACCAATGAGAGACTAGCTGGAGGTGTCTGGACGGGCAAATTTAACTCTCATTTCCAACCAGGAAGAGGAATTAACCAAAGGCTCAGCGTGCCGTGCCGGAACCAGATTAGGGCCTGAAGCCATCCTGCGGTGTTTCAGCCAGGTCACAAGAAAGCGAGTTGAAGAAAGGAGCTCAGGGGCACTGTAATTCACAAACCTGCAGAGTTATAAATGACAGCTATCGTCCAAAAATATACTGAAGTAAGGCTGCCAAGAGGACTTGAAAGCGGGGCAGAATTGCAGGAAACCGATTTCAGGAGGTAGACTGGAATTGCATTGAAAGCATAGGAAAAGAGGCAGAACGTCCACAATGATGCACTTGGCCAAAAAGGGCGTATGCGTTTTTTCCTGAATATATTCAGGAAAAAACGCATACGCCCTTTTTGGCCAACCAAGCAAACTTGCAAAGGAAATCTGCACTACAATGAAGTCTCACTTCCCCCCGGTCAAAAGGGCCATCTGCAAAAAGTGTAAAATCCAGAAAGGCAGGACAGGCCATGGAGAACTGGGAGCCTTGTTATGTTGATGGGCGGGATGTAAATTGCCAACAGACACTCGGGAGAAGTGTATGGTGTTTCCTGAAACATCTAACAAACAAAGCAACAGAGCCTAGGGCACTTCCACTTATGGTCCTATAGCTTAGGGAAATTAAAATCAAAAAGACACAGCCACCCCAAAGTTTGGGACGCCTCTGTTTACAAGAACCTCGTTTACCGTACAAGTTCAATATCACAGAAAGTGAAAAATGGATAAAGAACTTGTGGTACTTTCGTACAATGCAGTATCACTCAGCAATGAAATCTATGTCATCAGGCCCGTAGCAGCATAATGAGTGGATTCAGGTACGATGATTCTAACTGAAATAAGTCACACAGAAAAAGAAACATCATAAGATATCAGTAATACACGGAATGTAAACTTGGCTACACAGGAACTGAATTACAGAACAGAACAGGGTCTCAAATTTAGAAAACCAACTTATGCTTGCTTAAGGGGAAAGGTGAGTTGGGGTGCTGCATAAAACCAGAGATCGAAATGAGCACAGATAAAGTTCCTTAAGCCAAATATGGAATAGACAAGAGCTACTCCTTGCTCAACGAAATGGACTCAACACCCCATATTAAACGCCTAAGAATGTACCTGACTAGTAAGTATCTTAAAACCTATGGATTGCTATGTCTCCGAAAGAGAATCAAGCATGTGTACAGGGGCATAAACGCAGCAGTGATAAGATTGGAGAGGTTCACTGAGCAAATGAAGACCCTTTGAAGTCATATTGTATGGTACCCATTCCACGGGTTTCAACTACCCAGGTTTAAGGTATTCTTCCTTCAGCTAAAACATGCATGTGGAACCTAGAGTATGATCAACCATGTGATCGGGAGACGTGTTCAAATATGTCTCAGTTTTCGTACCCTGGTACTCAGGTGCAACATTCCAGACGCTTTACTAACACTCTCCCGACTTGGAGAGTCAGTCCCTTTAACCTCCCTTTTGGCCCAGTTTGCAATTTCTGCGGAAGATGAACAGGAATAGCGAGAACCAATGAGAGACTAGCTGGAGGTGTCTGGACGGGCAAATTTAACTCTCATTTCCCACCAGGAAGAGGAAACAACCAAAGGCTCAGCGTGCCATGCCGGAACCAGTTTAGGGCCTGAAGCCATCCTGCGGTGTTGCGGCCAGGTCACAAGAAAGCGAGTTGAAGAAAGGAGCTCGGGGCACTGTAATTCACAAACCTGCAGAGTTATAAATGACAGCTATCGTCCAAAAGTATACTGAAGTAAGGCTGCCAAGAGGACTTGAAAGCGGGGCAGAATTGCAGGAAACCGATTTCAGGAGGTAGACTGGAATTGCATTGAAAGCATAGGAAAAGAGGCAGAACGTCCACAATGATGCACTTGGCCAAAAAGGGCGTATGCGTTTTTTCCTGAATATATTCAGGAAAAAACGCATACGCCCTTTTTGGCCAACCAAGCAAGCTTGCAAAGGAAATCTGCACTACAATGAAGTCTCACTTCCCCCCGGTCAAAAGGGCCATGTGAAAAAAGTGTAAAATCCAGAAAGGCAGGACAGGCCATGGAGAACTGGGAGCCTTGTTATGCTGATGGGCGGGATGTAAATTGCCAACAGACACTCGGGAGAAGTGTATGGTGTTTCCTGAAACATCTAAAAAAAAAGCAACAGAGCCTAGGGCACTTCCACTTATGGTACTATAGCTTAGGGAAATTAAAATCAAAAAGACACAGCCACCCCAAAGTTTGGAACGGCTCTGTTTACAAGAACCTCGTTTACAGTAGAAGTTCAACATCGCAGAAAGTGAAAAATGGATAAAGAAGTTGTGGTATTTACTTACAAAGCAATATCACTCAGCAATGAAATCTATGTCATCAGGCCCTTAGCAGCACAATGAGTGGATTCAGGTATGATGATTCTAACTGAAATAAGTCACACAGAAAAAGAAACATCATAAGATATCAGTAATACACGGAATGTAAACTTGGCTACACAGGAACTGAATTACAGAACAGAACAGGGTCTCAAATTTAGAAAACCAACTTATGCTTGCTTAAGGGGAAAGGTGAGTTGGGGTGCTGCATAAAACCAGAGATTGAAATGAGCACAGATAAAGTTCCTTCAGCCAAATATGGAATAGACAAGAGCTACTCCTTGCTCAACGAAATGGACTCAACACCGCATATTAAACGCCTAAGAATGTACCTGACTAGTAAGTATCTTAAAACCTATGGATTGCTATGTCTCCGAAAGAGAATCAAGCATGTGTACAGGGGCATAAACCCAGCAGTGATAGGATTGGAGAGCTTCGGTGAGAAAATGAAGACCCTTTGAAGTCATACTGCATGGTACCCATTCCACGGGTTTCAACTACCCAGGTTTAAGGTATTCTTCCTTCAGCTAAAACATGCATGTGGAACCTAGAGTATGATCAACCATGTGATCGGGAGACGTGTTCAAATATGTCTCAGTTTTCGTACCCTGGTACTCAGGTGCAACATTCCAGACGCTTTACTAACACTCTCCCGACTTGGAGAGTCAGTCCCTTTAACCTCCCTTTTGGCCCAGTTTGCAATTTCTGCGGAAGATGAACAGGAATAGCGAGAACCAATGAGAGACTAGCTGGAGGTGTCTGGACGGGCAAATTTAACTCTCATTTCCCACCAGGAAGAGGAAACAACCAAAGGCTCAGCGTGCCATGCCGGAACCAGTTTAGGGCCTGAAGCCATCCTGCGGTGTTGCGGCCAGGTCACAAGAAAGCGAGTTGAAGAAAGGAGCTCGGGGCACTGTAATTCACAAACCTGCAGAGTTATAAATGACAGCTATCGTCCAAAAGTATACTGAAGTAAGGCTGCCAAGAGGACTTGAAAGCGGGGCAGAATTGCAGGAAACCGATTTCAGGAGGTAGACTGGAATTGCATTGAAAGCATAGGAAAAGAGGCAGAACGTCCACAATAATGCACTTGGCCAAAAAGGGCGTATGCGTTTTTTCCTGAATATATTCAGGAAAAAACGCATACGCACTTTTTGGCCAACCAAGCAAGCTTGCAAAGGAAATCTGCACTACAATGAAGTCTCACTTCCCCCAGTCAAAAGGGCCATCTGAAAAAAGCGTAAAATCCAGAAAGGCAGGACAGGCCATGGAGAACTGGGAGCCTTGTTATGCTGATGGGCGGGATGTAAATTGCCAACAGAAACTCGGGAGAAGTGTATGGTGTTTCCTGAAACATCTAAAAAACAAAGCAACAGAGCCTAGGGCACTTCCACTTATGGTCCTATAGCTTAGGGAAATTAAAATCAAAAAGACACAGCCACCCCAAAGTTTGGGACGCCTCTGTTTACAAGAACCTTGTTTACAGTAGAAGTTCAACATCGCAGAAAGTGAAAAATGGATAAAGAAGTTGTGGTATTTACTTACAAAGCAATATCACTCAGCAATGAAATCTATGTCATCAGGCCCTTAGCAGCACAATGAGTGGATTCAGGTATGATGATTCTAACTGAAATAAGTCACACAGAAAAAGAAACATCATAAGATATCAGTAATACACGGAATGTAAACTTGGCTACACAGGAACTGAATTACAGAACAGAACAGGGTCTCAAATTTAGAAAACCAACTTATGCTTGCTTAAGGGGAAAGGTGAGTTGGGGTGCTGCATAAAACCAGAGATTGAAACGAGCACAGATAAAGTTCCTTAAGCCAAATATGGAATAGACAAGAGCTACTCCTTGCTCAACGAAATGGACTCAACACCGCATATTAAACGCCTAAGAATGTACCTGACTAGTAAGTATCTTAAAACCTATGGATTGCTATGTCTCTGAAAGAGAATCAAGCATGTGCACAGGGGCATAAACGCAGCAGTGATAGGATTGGAGAGGTTCTTTGAGCAAATGAAGACCCTTTGAAGTCATATTGCATGGTACCCATTCCACGGGTTTCAACTATCCAGGTTTAAGGTATTCTTCCTTCAGCTAAAACATGCATGTGGAACCTAGAGTATGATCAACCATGTGATCGGGAGACGTGTTCAAATATGTCTCAGTTTTCATACCCTGGTACTCGGGTGCAACATTCCAGACGCTTTACTAACACTCTCCCGACTTGGAGAGTCAGTCCCTTTAACCTCCTGTTTGGCCCAGTTTGCAATTTCTGCGGAAGATGAACAGGAATAAGGAGAACCAATGAGAGACTAGCTGGAGGTGTCTGGACGGGCAAATTTAACTCTCATTTCCCACCAGGAAGAGGAATTAAACAAAGGCTCAGCGTGCCATGCCAGAAACAGATTAGGGCCTGAAGCCATCCTGCGGTGTTGCGGCCAGGTCACAAGAAAGCGAGTTGAAGAAAGGAGCTCAGGGGCACTTTAATTCACAAACCTGCAGAGTTATAAATGACAGCTATCGTCCAAAAATATACTGAAGTAAGGCTGCCAAGAGGACTTGAAAGCGGGGCAGAATTGCAGGAAACCGATTTCAGGAGGTAGACTGGAATTGCATTGAAAGCATAGGAAAAGAGGCAGAACGTCCACAATGATGCACTTGGCCAAAAAGGGCGTATGCGTTTTTTCCTGAATATATTCAGGAAAAAACGCATACGCCCTTTTTGGCCAACCAAGCAAACTTGCAAAGGAAATCTGCACTACAATGAAGTCTCACTTCCCCTAGGTCAAAAGGGCCATCTGAAAAAAGTGTAAAATCCAGAAAGGCAGGACAGGCCATGGAGAACTGGGAGCCTTGTTATGTTGATAGGCAGGATTTAAATTGCCAACCGACACTCCGGAGAAGTGTATGGTGTTTCCTGAAACATCTAAAAAACAAAGCAACAGAGCCTAGGGCACTTCCACTTATGGTCCTATAGCTTAGGGAAATTAAAATCAAAAAGACACAGCCACCCCAAAGTTTGGGACGCCTCTGTTTACAAGAACCTCGTTTACCGTACAAGTTCAATATCACAGAAAGTGAAAAATGGATAAAGAACTTGTGGTACTTACGTACAAAGCACTATCACTCAGCAATGAAATCTATGTCATCAGGCCCTTAGCAGCACAATGAGTGGATTCAGGTATGATGATTCTAACTGAAATAAGTCACACAGAAAAAGAAACATCATAAGATATCAGTAATACACGGAATGTAAACTTGGCTACACAGGAACTGAATTACAGAACAGAACAGGGTCTCAAATTTAGAAAACCAACTTATGCTTGCTTAAGGGGAAAGGTGAGTTGGGGTGCTGCATAAAACCAGAGATTGAAATGAGCACAGATAAAGTTCCTTAAGCCAAATATGGAATAGACAAGAGCTACTCCTTGCTCAACGAAATGGACTCAACACCCCATATTAAACGCCTAAGAATGTACCTGACTAGTAAGTATCTTAAAACCTATGGATTGCTATGTCTCCGAAAGAGAATCAAGCATGTGTACAGGGGCATAAACGCAGCAGTGATAAGATTGGAGAGGTTCACTGAGCAAATGAAGACCCTTTGAAGTCATATTGCATGGTACCCATTCCACGGGTTTCAACTACCCAGGTTTAAGGTATTCTTCCTTCAGCTAAAACATGCATGTGGAACCTAGAGTATGATCAACCATGTGATCGGGAGAAGTGTTCAAATATGTCTCAGTTTTCGTACCCTGGTACTCAGGTGCAACATTCGAGACGCTTTACTAACACTCTCCCGACTTGGAGAGTCAGTCCCTTTAACCTCCCGTTTGGCCCAGTTTGCAATTTCTGCGGAAGATGAACAGGAATAGCGAGAACCAATGAGAGACTAGCTGGAGGTGTCTGGACGGGCAAATTTAACTCTCATTTCCCACCAGGAAGAGGAATTAACCAAAGGCTCAGCGTGCCGTGCCGGAACCAGATTAGGGCCTGAAGCCATCCTGCGGTGTTGCAGCCAGGTCACAAGAAAGCGAGTTGAAGAAAGGAGCTCAGGGGCACTGTAATTCACAAACCTGCAGAGTTATAAATGACAGCTATCGTCCAAAAATATACTGAAGTAAGGCTGCCAAGAGGACTTGAAAGCGGGGCAGAATTGCAGGAAACCGATTTCAGGAGGTAGACTGGAATTGCATTGAAAGCATAGGAAAAGAGGCAGAACGTCCACAATGATGCACTTGGCCAAAAAGTGCGTATGCGTTTTTTCCTGAATATATTCAGGAAAAAACGCATACGCCCTTTTGGCCAACCAAGCAAACTTGCAAAGGAAATCTGCACTACAATGAAGTCTCACTTCCCCCCGGTCAAAAGGGCCATCTGCAAAAAGTGTAAAATCCAGAAAGGCAGGACAGGCCATGGAGACCTGGGAGCCTTGTTATGTTGATGGGCGGGATGTAAATTGCCAACAGACACTCGGGAGAAGTGTATGGTGTTTCCTGAAACATCTAAAAAACAAAGCAACAGAGCCTAGGGCACTTCCACTTATGGTCCTATAGCTTAGGGAAATTAAAATCAAAAAGACACAGCCACCCCAAAGTTTGGGACGCCTCTGTTTACAAGAACCTCGTTTACCGTACAAGTTCAATATCACAGAAAGTGAAAAATGGATAAAGAACTTGTGGTACTTACGTACAAAGCACTATCACTCAGCAATGAAATCTATGTCATCAGGCCCTTAGCAGCACAATGAGTGGATTCAGGTATGATGATTCTAACTGAAATAAGTCACACAGAAAAAGAAACATCATAAGATATCAGTAATACACGGAATGTAAACTTGGCTACACAGGAACTGAATTACAGAACAGAACAGGGTCTCAAATTTAGAAAACCAACTTATGCTTGCTTAAGGGGAAAGGTGAGTTGGGGTGCTGCATAAAACCAGAGATTGAAATGAGCACAGATAAAGTTCCTTAAGCCAAATATGGAATAGACAAGAGCTACTCCTTGCTCAACGAAATGGACTCAACACCCCATATTAAACGCCTAAGAATGTACCTGACTAGTAAGTATCTTAAAACCTATGGATTGCTATGTCTCCGAAAGAGAATCAAGCATGTGTACAGGGGCATAAACGCAGCAGTCATGAGATTGGAGAGGTTCACTGAGCAAATGAAGACCCTTTGAAGTCATATTGCATGGTACCCATTCCACGGGTTTTAACTACCCAGGTTTAAGTTATTCTTCCTTCAGCTAAAACATGCATGTGGAACCCAGAGTATGATCAACCGTGTGAACGGGAGACGTGTTCAAATATGTCTCAGTTTCCCTCCCCTGGTACTCGGGTGCAACATTCCAGACGCTTCACTAACACTCTCCCCACTTGGAGAGTCAGCGCCTTTAATCTCCTGTTTGGCCCAGTTTGCAATTTCTGCGGAAGATGAACAGGAATAGGGAGAACCAATGAGAGACTAGCTGGAGGTGTCTGGACGGGCAAATTTAACTCTCATTTCCCACCAGGAAGAGGAAACAACCAAAGGCTCAGCGTGCCATGCCGGAACCAGTTTAGGGCCTGAAGCCATCCTGCGGTGTTGCGGCCAGGTCACAAGAAAGCGAGTTGAAGAAAGGAGCTCGGGGCACTGTAATTCACAAACCTGCAGAGTTATAAATGACAGCTATCGTCCAAAAATATACTGAAGTAAGGCTGCCAAGAGGACTTGAAAGCGGGGCAGAATTGCAGGAAACCGATTTCAGGAGGTAGACTGGAATTGCATTGAAAGCATAGGAAAAGAGGCAGAACGTCCACAATAATGCACTTGGCCAAAAAGGGCGTATGCGCTTTTTCCTGAATATATTCAGGAAAAAACGCATACGCCCTTTTTGGCCAACCAAGCAAGCTTGCAAAGGAAATCCGCACTACAATGAAGTCTCACTTCCCCCCGGTCAAAAGGGCCATCTGAAAAAAGCGTAAAATCCAGAAAGGCAGGACAGGCCATGGAGAACTGGGAGCCTTGTTATGCTGATGGGCGGGATGTAAATTGCCAACAGAAACTCGGGAGAAGTGTATGGTGTTTCCTGAAACATCTAAAAAACAAAGCAACAGAGCCTAGGGCACTTCCACTTATGGTCCTATAGCTTAGGGAAATTAAAATCAAAAAGACACAGCCACCCCAAAGTTTGGGACGCCTCTGTTTACAAGAACCTCGTTTACCGTACAAGTTCAATATCACAGAAAGTGAAAAATGGATAAAGAACTTGTGGTACTTACGTACAATGCAGTATCACTCAGCAATGAAATCTATGTCATCAGGCCCGTAGCAGCATAATGAGTGGATTCAGGTACGATGATTCTAACTGAAATAAGTCACACAGAAAAAGAAACATCATAAGATATCAGTAATACACGGAATGTAAACTTGGCTACACAGGAACTGAATTACAGAACAGAACAGGGTCTCAAATTTAGAAAACCAACTTATGCTTGCTTAAGGGGAAAGGTGAGTTGGGGTGCTGCATAAAACCAGAGATTGAAATGAGCACAGATAAAGTTCCTTAAGCCAAATATGGAATAGACAAGAGCTACTCCTTGCTCAACGAAATGGACTCAACACCGCATATTAAACGCCTAAGAATGTACCTGACTAGTAAGTATCTTAAAACCTATGGATTGCTAGGTCTCTGAAAGAGAATCAAGCATGTGCACAGGGGCATAAACGCAGCATTGATAGGATTGGAGAGGTTCTTTGAGCAAATGAAGACCCTTTGAAGTCATATTGCATGGTACCCATTCCACGGGTTTCAACTACCCAGGTTTAAGGTATTCTTCCTTCAGCTAAAACATGCATGTGGAACCTAGAGTATGATCAACCATGTGATCGGGAGACGTGTTCAAATATGTCTCAGTTTTCATACCCTGGTACTCGGGTGCAACATTCCAGACGCTTTACTAACACTCTCCCGACTTGGAGAGTCAGTCCCTTTAACCTCCTGTTTGGCCCAGTTTGCAATTTCTGCGGAAGATGAACAGGAATAAGGAGAACCAATGAGAGACTAGCTGGAGGTGTCTGGACGGGCAAATTTAACTCTCATTTCCCACCAGGAAGAGGAATTAAACAAAGGCTCAGCGTGCCATGCCAGAAACATATTAGGGCCTGAAGCCATCCTGCGGTGTTGCGGCCAGGTCACAAGAAAGCGAGTTGAAGAAAGGAGCTCAGGGGCACTTTAATTCACAAACCTGCAGAGTTATAAATGACAGCTATCGTCCAAAAATATACTGAAGTAAGGCTGCCAAGAGGACTTGAAAGCTGGGCAGAATTGCAGGAAACCGATTTCAGGAGGTAGACTGGAATTGCATTGAAAGCATAGGAAAAGAGGCAGAACGTCCACAATGATGCACTTGGCCAAAAAGGGCGTATGCGTTTTTTCCTGAATATATTCAGGAAAAAACGCATACGCCCTTTTTGGCCAACCAAGCAAACTTGCAAAGGAAATCTGCACTACAATGAAGTCTCACTTCCCCTAGGTCAAAAGGGCCATCTGAAAAAAGTGTAAAATCCAGAAAGGCAGGACAGGCCATGGAGAACTGGGAGCCTTGTTATGTTGATAGGCAGGATTTAAATTGCCAACAGACACTCCGGAGAAGTGTATGGTGTTTCCTGAAACATCTAAAAAACAAAGCAACAGAGCCTAGGGCACTTCCACTTATGGTCCTATAGCTTAGGGAAATTAAAATCAAAAAGACACAGCCACCCCAAAGTTTGGGACGCCTCTGTT
Source organism: Grampus griseus (assembly GCF_964374135.1). Taxonomy (NCBI): domain Eukaryota; kingdom Metazoa; phylum Chordata; class Mammalia; order Artiodactyla; family Delphinidae; genus Grampus; species Grampus griseus. Next base: position 5,644 of record NW_028133000.1, on the reverse strand, counting down.
TACAAGAACCTCGTTTACCGTACAAGTTCAATATCACAGAAAGTGAAAAATGGATAAAGAACTTGTGGTACTTACGTACAAAGCACTATCACTCAGCAATGAAATCTATGTCATCAGGGCCTTAGCAGCACAATGAGTGGATTCAGGTATGATGATTCTAACTGAAATAAGTCACACAGAAAAAGAAACATCATAAGATATCAGTAATACACGGAATGTAAACTTGGCTACACAGGAACTGAATTACAGAACAGAACAGGGTCTCAAATTTAGAAAACCAACTTATGCTTGCTTAAGGGGAAAGGTGAGTTGGGGTGCTGCATAAAACCAGAGATTGAAATGAGCACAGATAAAGTTCCTTAAGCCAAATATGGAATAGACAAGAGCTACTCCTTGCTCAACGAAATGGACTCAACACCCCATATTAAACGCCTAAGAATGTACCTGACTAGTAAGTATCTTAAAACCTATGGATTGCTATGTCTCCGAAAGAGAATCAAGCATGTGTACAGGGGCATAAACGCAGCAGTGATGAGATTGGAGAGGTTCACTGAGCAAATGAAGACCCTTTGAAGTCATATTGCATGGTACCCATTCCACGGGTTTCAACTACCCAGGTTTAAGGTATTCTTCCTTCAGCTAAAACATGCATGTGGAACCTAGAGTATGATCAACCATGTGATCGGGAGACGTGTTCAAATATGTCTCAGTTTTCGTACCCTGGTACTCAGGTGCAACATTCCAGACGCTTTACTAACACTCTCCCGACTTGGAGAGTCAGTCCCTTTAACCTCCCGTTTGGCCCAGTTTGCAATTTCTGCGGAAGATGAACAGGAATAGCGAGAACCAATGAGAGACTAGCTGGAGGTGTCTGGACGGGCAAATTTAACTCTCATTTCCCACCAGGAAGAGGAATTAACCAAAGGCTCAGCGTGCCGTGCCGGAACCAGATTAGGGCCTGAAGCCATCCTGCGGTGTTGCAGCCAGGTCACAAGAAAGCGAGTTGAAGAAAGGAGCTCAGGGGCACTGTAATTCACAAACCTGCAGAGTTATAAATGACAGCTATCGTCCAAAAATATACTGAAGTAAGGCTGCCAAGAGGACTTGAAAGCGGGGCAGAATTGCAGGAAACCGATTTCAGGAGGTAGACTGGAATTGCATTGAAAGCATAGGAAAAGAGGCAGAACGTCCACAATGATGCACTTGGCCAAAAAGGGCGTATGCGTTTTTTCCTGAATATATTCAGGAAAAAACGCATACGCCCTTTTTGGCCAACCAAGCAAACTTGCAAAGGAAATCTGCACTACAATGAAGTCTCACTTCCCCCCGGTCAAAAGGGCCATCTGCAAAAAGTGTAAAATCCAGAAAGGCAGGACAGGCCATGGAGAACTGGGAGCCTTGTTATGTTGATGGGCGGGATGTAAATTACCAACAGACACTCAGGAGAAGTGTATGGTGTTTCCTGAAACATCTAAAAAACAAAGCAACAGAGCCTAGGGCACTTCCACTTATGGTCCTATAGCTTAGGGAAATTAAAATCAAAAAGACACAGCCACCCCAAAGTTTGGGACGCCTCTGTTTACAAGAACCTCGTTTACCGTACAAGTTCAATATCACAGAAAGTGAAAAATGGATAAAGAACTTGTGGTACTTACGTACAATGCAGTATCACTCAGCAATGAAATCTATGTCATCAGGCCCGTAGCAGCATAATGAGTGGATTCAGGTACGATGATTCTAACTGAAATAAGTCACACAGAAAAAGAAACATCATAAGATATCAGTAATACACGGAATGTAAACTTGGCTACACAGTAACTGAATTACAGAACAGAACAGGGTCTCAAATTTAGAAAACCAACTTATGCTTGCTTAAGGGAAAAGGTGAGCTGGGGTGCTGCATAAAACCAGAGATTGAAATGAGCACAGATAAATTTCCTTAAGCCAAATATGGAATAGACAAGAGCTACTCCTTTCTCAACGAAATGGACTCAACACCGCATATTAAACGCCTAAGAATGTACCTGACTAGTAAGTATCTTAAAACCTATGGATTGCTATGTCTCTGAAAGAGAATCAAGCATGTGTACAGGGGCATAAACGCAGCAGTGATAGGATTGGAGAGGTTCGTTGAGCAAATGAAGGCCCTTTGAAGTCATATTGCATGGTACCCATTCCACGGGTTTCAACTACCCAGGTTTAAGGTATTCTTCCTTGAGCTAAAACATGCATGTGGAACCTAGAGTATGATCAACCATGTGATCGGGAGACGTGTTCAAATATGTCTCAGTTTTCGTACCCTGGTACTCGGGTGCAACATTCCAGACGCTTTACTAACACTCTCCCGACTTGGAGAGTCAGTCCCTTTAACCTCCTGTTTGGCCCAGTTTGCAATTTCTGCGGAAGATGAACAGGAATAGCGAGAACCAATGAGAGACTAGCTGGAGGTGTCTGGACGGGCAAATTTAACTCTCATTTCCCACCAGGAAGAGGAATTAAACAAAGGCTCTGCGTGCCATGCCAGAACCAGATTAGAGCCTGAAGCCATCCTGCGGTGTTGCAGCCAGGTCACAAGAAAGCGAGTTGAAGAAAGGAGCTCAGGGGAACTGTAATTCACAAACCTGCAGAGTTATAAATGACACCTATCATCCAAAAATATACTGAAGTAAGGCTGCCAAGAGGACTTGAAAGCGGGACAGAATTGCAGGAAACCGATTTCAGGAGGTAGACTTTAATTGCATTGAAAGCATAGGAAAAGAGGCAGAACGTCCACAATGATGCACTTGGCCAAAAAGGGCGTATGCGTTTTTTCCTGAATATATTCAGGAAAAAACGCATACGCCCTTTTTGGCCAACCAAGCAAACTTGCAAAGGAAATCTGCACTACAATGAAGTCTCACTTCCCCCCGGTCAAAAGGGCCATCTGAAAAAAGTGTAAAATCCAGAAAGGCAGGACAGGCCATGGAGAACTGGGAGCCTTGTTATGCAGATGGGCGGGATGTAAATTGCCAACAGACACTTGGGAGAAGTGTATGGTGTTTCCTGAAACATCTAAAAAACAAAGCAACAGAGCCTAGGGCACTTCCACTTATGGTCCTATAGCTTAGGGAAATTAAAATCAAAAAGACACAGCCACCCCAAAGTTTGGAACGGCTCTGTTTACAAGAACCTCGTTTACAGTACAAGTTCAACATCGCAGAAAGTGAAAAATGGATAAAGAAGTTGTGGTATTTACTTACAAAGCAATATCACTCAGCAATGAAATCTATGTCATCAGGCCCTTAGCAGCACAATGAGTGGATTCAGGTATGATGATTCTAACTGAAATAAGTCACACAGAAAAAGAAACATCATAAGATATCAGTAATACACGGAATGTAAACTTGGCTACACAGGAACTGAATTACAGAACAGAACAGGGTCTCAAATTTAGAAAACCAACTTATGCTTGCTTAAGGGTAAAGGTGAGTTGGGGTGCTGCATAAAACCAGAGATTGAAATGAGCACAGATAAAGTTCCTTAAGCCAAATATGGAATAGACAAGAGCTACTCCTTGCTCAACGAAATGGACTCAACACCGCATATTAAACGCCGAAGAATGTACCTGACTAGTAAGTATCTTAAAACCTATGGATTGCTATGTCTCCGAAAGAGAATCAAGCATGTGTACAGGGGCATAAACCCAGCAGTGATAGGATTGGAGAGCTTCGGTGAGAAAATGAAGACCCTTTGAAGTCATACTGCATGGTACCCATTCCACGGGTTTCAACTACCCAGGTTTAAGGTATTCTTCCTTCAGCTAAAACATGCATGTGGAACCTAGAGTATGATCAACCATGTGATCGGGAAACGTGTTCAAATATGTCTCAGTTTTCCGCCCCTGGTACTCGGGTGCAACATTCCAGACACTTTACTAACACTCTCCCCAATTGGAGAGACAGCACCTTTAACCTCCTGTTTGGCCCAGTTTGCAATTTCTGCGGAAGATGAACAGAAATAGGGAGAACCAATGAGAGACTAGCTGGAGGTGTCTGGACGGGCAAATTTAACTTTCATTTCCCACCAGGAAGAGGAAATAACCAAAGGCTCAGCGTGCCGTGCCGGAACAACATTAGGGCCTGAAGCCATCCTGCGGTGTTGCGACCAGCTCACAAGAAAGCGAGTTGAAGAAAGGAGCTTACGGGCACTGTAATTCACAAACCTGCAGAGTTATAAATGACAGCTATCGTCCAAAAATATACTGAAGTAAGGCTGCCAAGAGGACTTGAAAGCGGGGCAGAATTGCAGGAAACCGATTTCAGGAGGTAGACTGGAATTGCATTGAAAGCATAGGAAAAGAGGCAGAACGTCCACAATGATGCACTTGGCCAAAAAGGGCGTATGCGTTTTTCCTGAATATATTCAGGAAAAAATGCATACGCCCTTTTTGGACAACCAAGCAAGCTTGCAAAGGAAATCTGCACTACAATGAAGTCTCACTTCCCCCCGGTCAAAAGGGCCATCTGCAAAAAAGTGTAAAATCCAGAAAGGCAGGACAGGCCATGGAGAACTGGGAGCCTTGTTATGCTGATGGGCGGGATGTAAATTGCCAACAGACACTCGGGAGAAGTGTATGGTGTTTCCTGAAACATCTAAAAAACAAAGCAACAGAGCCTAGGGCACTTCCACTTATGGTCCTATAGCTTAGGGAAATTAAAATCAAAAAGACACAGCCACCCCAAAGTTTGGGACGCCTCTGTTTACAAGAACCTCGTTTACCGTACAAGGTTCAATATCACAGAAAGTGAAAAATGGAAAAAGAACTTGTGGTACTTACGTACAATGCAGTATCACTCAGCAATGAAATCTATGTCATCAGGCCCTTAGCAGAATAATGAGTGGATTCAGGTACGATGATTCTAACTGAAATAAGTCACACAGAAAAAGAAACATCATAAGATATCACTAATACACGGAATGTAAACTGGACTACACAGGAACTGAATTACAGAACAGAACAGGGTCTCAAATTTAGAAAACCAACTTATGCTTGCTTAAGGGGAAAGGTGAGTTGGGGTGCTGCATAAAACCAGAGATTGGAATGAGCACAGATAAAGTTCCTTAAGCCAAATATGGAATAGACAAGAGCTACTCCTTGCTCAACGAAATGGACTCAACACCGCATATTAAACGCCTAAGAATGTACCTGACTAGTAAGTATCTTAAAACCTATGGATTGCTATGTCTCCAAAAGAGAATCAAGCATGTGTACAGGGGCATAAACGCAGCAGTGATAGGATTGGAGAGGTTCGGTGAGCAAATGAAGACCCTTTGAAGTCATATTGCATGGTACCCATTCCACGGGTCTCAACTCTCTTAAGGGATTCTTCCTTCAGCTAAAACATGCATGTGGAACCCAGAGTATGATCCACCATGTGATCGGGAAACGTGTTCAAATGTGTCTCAGTTTTCGTCCCCTGGTACTCGGGTGCAACATTCCAGACGCTTTACTAACACTCTCCCCACTTGGAGAGTCAGTGCCTTTAACCTCCTGTTTGGCCCAGTTTGCAATTTCTGCGGAAAATGAACAGGAATAGGGAGAACCAATGAGAGACTAGCTGGAGGTGTCTGGACGGGCAAATTTAACTCTCATTTCCCACCAGGA